>NW_024582468.1:1931649-1939477 GCF_018398535.1 Haplochromis burtoni
GGCACTTCGAATATTTGGTCATGCCATTCGGACTCACTAACGCCCCCGCTGTCTTCCAAGCGATGGTTAATGATGTGCTGCGTGACTTTATTAATCATTTTGTGTTTGTCTATTTAGACGACATTCTCATCTTCTCTAAGACTCGAGCCGAACATGTGAAACAGGTGCGACTGGTGCTGCAGCGTCTGCTGGAAAATCGACTTTTCGTCAAGGGTGAGAAATGCCAGTTTCATGTTCAGTCTGTGCCGTTTTTGGGGTTTATTGTGGAGGAGGGGCGGCTACGAGCCGATCCTGCTAAGGTGAAGGCAGTGGTGGAGTGGCCCGAACCAAAGACGCGTCGAGAACTGCAAAGGTTTATCGGGTTCGCCAACTTTTACAGGAGGTTCATCAGGAACTTTAGCCAGGTGGTTTCTCCCCTCACACAACTCACTTCTCCCAAACTGCCCTTTCTATGGTCTAGTTCCGCGCAGCAGGCATTTGCTCGTTTGAAACAACTGTTTTCCTCTGCTCCCATTTGATCCAGGCTGACCTCACCCGACCATTTGTGGTGGAAGTGGACGCATCGGATTCGGGGGTGGGGGCCGTTCTCTCCCAGCGGGTGGATGGCAAGCTGCATCCATGTGCCTACTTCTCTCGACGGCTGACCCAAGCGGAACAGAATTACGACGTGGGCGATCGGGAGCTCCTCGCCATCAAGCTGGCCCTGGAGGAATGGAGGCACTGGTTGGAGGGAAGTGAACACCCCGTTGTGGTTTGGACGGACCATAAGAACTTGGCATATATCCAGGCAGCTAAGCGTCTTAATCGCACGTCAAGCCAGGTGGGCCCTGTTCTTTACACGTTTCAATATCACTATAACCTACAGACCAGGATCACGCAACACGAAACCCGATGCTCTCTCACGCCTATTTGCACCACACACGGATGACGGAGAGAAGCAGAGACCCATTCTGCCCGCCACGTGCATCGTGGGAGCTATCACATGGGAGATCGAGAGGATGGTTAAAGAGGCCCAGCAACAGGAGCCAGACCCAGGGACGGCCCTGACGGACGACTGTTCGTCCCCACAACGGTCCGGGGCAAGGTTGTACACTGGGCCCATACGGCAAAGTTCTCCTGCCACCCTGGTAAGAACCGCACCGTGAGTTTCTTGCGACGTTTGTTTTGGTGGCCCTCTCTTCTCAGGGATGTTCGGGACTACGTTGCGGCCTGCCCTACCTGCGCTCGCAATAAGACCCCCAGTGCCCCCCAGGCCGGTCTCTTTTTTTTTTTTTTTTTTTTTTTTTTGCCTGTCCCGTTTGGCTCTTTTGCCATCAGAATTGTTGTCTAAAGGCAAAGAAAGATGCCCAACGGATTTACTTTACCAAACTGACCATCCCAGCCTTGCCGTAATGGTCCATTTGATTCACCTTTTATTGTTTATTTTATTTTCACTTACTGAATACGGGACAGACTTGACTGGGGGAAAGAAGGGGAGAAAGAAAGAGGGAAAGAGAAACAGCTGAGAAGAGGGACGGGGGAGAAGGGCAAAAGACAAAAACCAACAAAACGGGCAGAGGAAAAAAAAATGCATATATCAATCACCTGGATCACCTGCTGAGAAAGAAAAAAGAAAGCAAGCAGAAGAGAACAAGAGTAATAGAATAAACAACATCACAATGATATATGGGAATATGACAGTAAATACTAAATGTTAAACATTATTGTGCAGCACATAAGATCAACAGAACACAGTGTGCTTTGAGGTAGGAGCCAAAAAGGGTGTAGTTTGTGGGTGTGATCACCCGTGTGTACACCTGTGAGCATGGACGCGCTTGTTTTTTGTTTAAAAGGTTCCTTCATGTAATAATCTGCTAGAGGGTGTGGGGGGGCCACAGCCCCGTCCTCCAGGGCAGTGAAGCAGGTGTGGAGGAGATCAAAACTCCAGACATCCAGAGGCCCCCAGAACACAAGAGACCAAGGAAGACCAACAGAGGGGGCAGCCGCGCCACTGTCCCAGAAAGAGCTGAGGAGAGTCCCAGATGAGGGCTCATCAGCAGCCGCGGAGCAGAAGCCAGGGGGAGTTGCAGTGACGCGCACCGTTACTCCACACTCAACCAACGTGGAGACAGACATAAAGAGACGTTGTACACACGATCACACTCCCCAAGCGTACTCTACAAACCGGGTCTAGGTGCCCCCGCCCCTGGAGGGGGGAACTGCACCCAGACCCAGGTGGTGTTTCCCTTTTCCCTGCGGTGGGGGGAGGCAGACCGCCCCGACTCCGCAGCAGCAGGAAGGCTCCACACTCCAGACCGCAGTCGGACGGCCAACTCCTCCTCCTAGCCAGCCCCCCTGCTCCAGCAGGTCGCAGAGAATGGGGGTGAGAGAAGACTCCAAACTCCAGGCCGGTCTCTTGCACCCTCTGCCGGTCCCCAAGCGCCCCTGGTCGCATGTTGCTTTGGATTTTGTCACTGGTCTACCGTCGTCATCAGGTAACACGACTATACTAACTGTTGTAGATCGTTTTTCCAAGGCGGCGCACTTTGTAGCGTTGCCCAAGCTCCCGACTGCCTTAGAGACGGCTCGGCTCCTTACCGAGCATGTTTTTCGGTTACATGGGATTCCACAAGACATTGTTTCTGATCGGGGCCCCCAGTTTACTTCCCGGGTCTGGAGGGCGTTTTAGTTCAGGACTAGGGGCCCGTGTGAGTTTGTCTTCAGGTTTTCATCCTCAGACGAACGGTCAGGCGGAGAGGGCGAACCAGGAGTTGGAAACCATGTTACGCTGTGTGGTTTCCTCGAACCAATCCACCTGGAGTGACCAGTTGGCTTGGATTGAGTACGCCCACAATTCCAGCACGTCGGCGGCCACTGGTGTGTCTCCGTTTGAAGCGTCGCTGGGGTACCAGCCACCATTACTTGCCATCACTGAAGGTGAGCTGGCCGTTCCCTCTGTTCAGCATCATATGAGACGCTGCAGGCGGGCGTGGCGCGCCACCAGGGCGGCTCTGTTGAGGACGACGGCGCAGAATAAGAGGGTGGCCGATCGTCGCCGCACTCCGGCCCCTGCCTATCTGTTGGACAGCAGGTGTGGCTCTCTTCCAGGTATATTCCCTTACGAACTGAATCCAAGAAGTTGGCCCCGCGTTTTATTGGGCCTTTTTCGATCCAAGCTGTGTTGAATCCGGTGTCTGTTCGTTTGGCCCTTCCTCGCAACATGAGGATTCATAATGTGTTTCATGTTTCCCAGGTGAAACCGGTCCGGACCAGCCCTTTGTGCCCGCCTTCCAGGCCCCCGCCGTCCGCCCGGGTCGTTGCCGGCGCTCCTGCTTATGCCATCACGCGGATTATGGATGCCAGGCGTCGCGGTAGGGGCTTCCAGTTTTTGGTGGATTGGGAGGGGTATGGTCCGGAAGAGCGTGCTTGGGTGCCGCGGTCTGCGATTCTGGATGATGCTATGGTGAAGGAATTCCGCCGCCGGCACCCTGACAAGTTTGGTCGGTCGCCGGGAGGCTCCCGTTAATGGGGGGGTACTGTCATGGCTAGACGGTCCTCACCGATCGTCTGTTTTCTCTTCGGTATCGTCACGCTCGGTTGATTTTTCTTAGTCGGCACACTCATTTCCTCCATTACCCGGGCGGTACGGGGCTGGCTGCTTCCCAAACAAATCATGTCGGCTTGGCACTTGTGCTGTACGTAACAAGTCACGTGACGTGACGCTGCGGCTGTGATTGGTTCGGCTCTGCCTACTTAATTTGGATTGGCTGTTCTTTTTTTTTTTTTTTAAGAGGACAAGAGCGGCGAGGCTATCGCAATAGTTAATTTTTCTATCGAGAAAAAGTTATTTCGCAATACATATCGTTCTATCGCCCAGCTCTATTTAGACGTAACATTTAGATTTTAATATAAAAAGTTACAAATGTTGTTGTAAATGTTGTAAAAATTGACTCAAAAAAACTTGTTTTTCTCCAATGAATGCATCGGAGGGCAACTTGGGGTTAGTATATTGCCTAAGGATATTTTGCCACCCCATGTAGAACTGAGAAGCAATTTATCCAACATCCAGGAATTTTCCTTTCCCTGTGTAAGAGTTCCAAGGAAACCTAGAATCATGCCAGGCAGAAAGCCAGCAAGTACAAACAAGTACATTAAGGGCATGTTCTTGTTCTTCTTGTTCTCTAAAACAGACATTTAAGACACTGTTGAATTAAAGGATGCCAAAAAGGAAAGAGAGAGAGAAGCAAACATGGCTTTAACACAGTTGTTGTTACTTCTGTTTTTTTTCTGCTGTATTTCTGCCGCGAACACTTCAGGTAAGTTTGAAAATACTGTGATGTCTTGAATTGGTTGGTCTCTACTCATAAAATCCAAATAAATTACTTATTGTTATCTGTGTTAGAACAAATACAAGACTAATTCAAAAAATGTTTTGGTGAATGCAATAATTTTCAATAGAAATCCTGACATAAAAAAGTGTACTATTTCAAGAACAATGTTAGATTTTAAAATGGACAAAACTGTTTTGTGGTGAGACGATTCAGGCTTTCAAAATCTTTTCTTAAAAAAACAAAATACTGCATTCTCCAGACAAGAGTTATATTTTTAAATTTTCTAATGATTTTTTTAAAGATTTCCCGTTTTGTTTAGTGTCAGTTAGTGTCGAGAGGGGGATTTTTTTGTTTTAGTTTCAATTTTTTATGTTAAGTTTTAGTTCATTTTGAATGGTTCTGGTGTTTGTTGTAGTTTATTTAAATTATAATTATTGGATGGGGGCATATGTAGAAGCAAGATTTTCATCCATATTTTATCTTAGTTTTAGTTTTATTTTAGTTTCCAACTTCACTTCACTTCAACTTTTATTTCATCTTAATTATTTAAAATGCTTTTTTTCACATCCATGTTTAGTTTTAGTTTAGCTTTAGTTAACTATAATGACCTTGGTACAGACTAAAAAGGAAAGCAAACATCAGGCTTGTTACCAGCTCTTAGTTCAAAAGCTGCATGTATAGTCTTGCACTGATGGCTATGGCACTGGCAGCTTGCACATCTGATGGGGAACATTAGTGTTGAAAGGTATACACAAATTTTACATCAGATTATATTCACCATGTTCAGACATTGATACTGTGATATGCATTTCCTTTTAAAATATATTTGAGATAATGTTCTTGGGTCTGTCACATTTGTGCACACGTAAAGGTCAGACTGAGTTGTTGTGACCAACGCAGGCCGATCCGATAACGACTATCGGCCATACGACTATCGGACGGATCGAGAAAATATGATTATTTGGATGGACATGGATGGTGTTGAATTGGTGCGTGCCCTCGCAAGTCTGAGATCGAGACCGTTAGTCGTTCCCTTCTCCAGTAACTGCGCCAATTCCTGCACCTTCCGCGTGAACTTGGCGAAGTTATCTAGGCGCAAAAACTGAGACAAGAAGAAAGACTTCTGGATGTGTTTTAATTTTATTATTGTTTGAAAAGGAAAGTGTCAGCGACAAACACTGATGTGTATATAGACAGCGTCTGTTTCTGATATAAATATGTGAAACTCGTTTATAGCAAATATGTTAAACCATCTATATGTATGTCTTTATATCCATAGCAGAACTAACCTTTCATTTCTGTTGTTTGTGAGAACTAGCACTGACAAAGTTATATTTGTGGGTTTAAAAAATCGCGCAGGCGCTCATGGAGCATTGGCAGCAGTGTTTGATGATGGAGCTATGATCAGCTGATTGTTAATAATAATTTCACTCAAATACACTTCATACGAGTAATAATTAAACTTGTCTGGACTTCTTTCTGAGCACGCTGATTATCCTAAATCTCGGACTCAGAAGGCACTGAAGTTTCTAAATGGCCCTGTGTCCACCATCCTTTTACCTTCCTTTTACACGCTGGTCTGTTTCATCAGTGTGCCAATTAACTTCTGTGCCGTGATTGTCTTTGCTTGGGGGATCCGTCCCAAGAAGCCAGCTGCAATCTATATGGTGAACCTGGCCTTAGCTAAGAACAAGAGCAAAGTAAAGAAAGAAAAACCTATTGTGTTTAGTTTTGATAAATTCAAATTAAAATGTGTCATTACACTCAGAGGATCAATATGAAATCATAAAATATGCAACTTCTGTATGAAGCACATGACTGAAAACTGTTCTGTCCTGAGCTTTTGTTTCCTATAGCACCCGCTTGACCATAACACCACGCCTAAGGATAGTAATTGCAAATATTCGAGGGAGGAATATCACCAAAAGTGGGAAAGGTAAGCCCTGATGGGGGTGAAAACACCATGAATTTCACTTATGGTCAAATTCTTAAAATTCAACACCAAACATAAAATTTCTCCAAAATTTAGAGACAGAGTGGAGCTCATCTAGATTTGGAGGGTTTGAATCTATAATATTTTGAAATAACACTCAATATAATGTTGACCATGTTGATTATGTTTATACTAGTGTGCAAAGGTTGGCTAATCTGACCAGGGAATGCAATAAACAGGAGTGTCGGAAAAGTTGGTGTTAAAGTCACCTCTGACAGTCCAGACTAGGATGGCGTTGGACATCCTCGGATGGGAACAGGGTTGGTGTGACCAAGGTGTGGTTTGGCTGGTTGTATGTATATTTCAAAATGATACAGCTACCAGTTACCAGGGCATGGAAGAATGACAGACATTATTAAATGAGAAGGAATTTTCTGGGATTGAAGATCCTCTGGGTAAGTGGTTGACCAAAGCATGCATAAAATAAAAGCTATCATTTTGTTATTGATTGGTAGTAGATTGATAATTGGCCACATTCAAAGCTGTATCGACTTGTTGTCGATGCAGCATACGTCATATTTAAGAACTCTAATTAACAGATTGAAAACAGCGACATTAAGGGAAGAATATGCAGTGCCGCACTATCAGATGCCAGTGACGGTTGGGCTCAGTGATGAATCAGGTGAGCTGGATTCATGGCTGAATCAAGACATAAATTCCCCTGCTGTGGGCAATAAGGGAAAAACAGTGGGTAAAAAGGGAGTTACAAATGTGAAGTTCATATTAACACACAGGTTTTGTTTCTAGGCAGTTCTGCGGACGCAGGCTCTGGACGGAGCCAGATCTAATATGATAATTAAATTGATTTCATTCCCTAACACAGGATGACAAGACTGGAGCAACGATACTCGAGAGAAGAATTTCTGATTTTTATATTATGATAGGATGTCACTAACCTTTTCTTTAAATTTTCTAGCTCCGATGAATTGACACATGGGAGTGTGTCAAAAAGGGGGGAAGTTGAGTTTTAACATCAAACAATGGTTTTATGAACATTTTTATGACTTTAGTTGTGTTTTTACTAATTTACTTATGGTAAAACTTCAGCTTATAATGATCCAAAAGTTCCCAGACATTTTTAGAGAACCAATGAGAAGCATATAGCATTATTTTCATGTTTAAGCATTAATGATTGAAATAAACTGAATAGCGTTTAGAAGATAAAATGCCTGTGTTCATGAGAAGCTGAGTATCATACTGGAGAGGAAACGGTGGGACGGCAGGCTGAATGAAACACATGATTTTTGTGAAAAAGGTGGCAAATGTTAAAATTAAAAATGGTTAATTTGTTTTTGATTTCTTTTACTAAACTAAGTGGTTATCATTAATTTCATACACACATTGCAAATGTGCTCATAATGAGTTGGCACTCAGTCTTTAGAAGGTCATAAGCTTCATTCAGCGTGATGTCCGGACTGATATAGTGTAGATATTGACTTTGAGTGCAGAGGATGCAAACATGCTTACACACATAGATTATGGTTAGAATAAGTCTCTGGGTCAGAGAGTCCTGAACATGATATTC
>NW_024582468.1:1940386-1941963 GCF_018398535.1 Haplochromis burtoni
TTTGCATTATTCTCCTGACTTAGAAGAGGTGATAACTATTACACTTATTAAACTGATTTGTATTACATTAGACTGCTGATTTATTGTGAATGAATGATATTGTTCTATGATGCATGATACTGCTGAGGTATAAGAAATACTGTTTTCAGAGAGTCATCACCTTATTTGTCTGATTAGAAAAGAACAGAACATACTGCACAGGAAGCCAAGGTCATAACTTAGGCTCACTGAGAGAGAGAAAGAACGTGAATGTTTAGGTTTCATGACTAGGTGGAGGGGGGGGCTGAAGCTATAAAGAATGTGAGGCACGCTCAGGGATCAGGCGGACACCCTCCCGCGCTCATCTCCCCTCCGGATGGTTTATGCTCATAAAGTGTTGAATTGTATGGAATAAAAGATTGTTGATTGAGCATTTATACACAGAGTCTTGTCCTTCCTTCAGCCCAAAGATCAAAAGAATTGGTAGTTGGTACAGCAATGCATCTGGACCAACTACATAGACCTACTACCTCCACTGGAATATCATAGTGCTTGGTAGGCTTAATTACTCATGTAAATTAGCTGGCAGAATTTTATATTTCCGTGCTATAATATTGCAGTTGATTCATTTTAAACTTGCATTTTATAATTGTCAAAGTAGTAATTCTGATTCAGTATACATTTTTAACTTCTTACAGCTCTAGCATGAGCAGTGTCACATCAGCACCAACAACATTAATCCCACTCACGTGCCTGCCTAAAATACAAATCTCTAGCTAATCTGTCACAGTTTAATTACCTTGAATTGCCCATCTTTTGTTACAGAACTATGCTTATTGGCATAATATTTGCTGTGTTCTAGGATGGTTACCAAGCAAACCAGGCATCAAATTTCCAACGTTTCAAAATGTTAATTCCCTAAAAACATCTTTTACTGAAGCAACATCTTGTCATGGTCAGGGTGAGTGCAGTGTTTTTCCATAGAGCTGGGGCTCCACCTCAGGCCAGAGTCTCCATTAAGCCATCTCACCTGTCTGCAATCAAGCTACCCATATTTAAGACCAGCATACTCAGAAGTTCTCCACCAGATCTACAGCTAATCAGTGTTAGGCTGCCAAGCTCACTTGGGATTTCCTCAGTATTCTCGCTTATTGTATTTTCTCTTTTCTTGTAACCTGGCTGTCATCACGTTGCTTTTTTGAACAATACTCAGCTTGATTTTGGACGCCGGTCTTCCTCCAATCACACAGTCTGGTTACGCTCACTTCCCCGCTGCACTCCACCTGCCTGCCTCCCTGCCACAGCTTCTGGAACAGTACATTTTGGGTTCACTCAGGACTGAAACTTCACCCAAACCTTTGGACTGCGCCCCTTCCACACCGTACTCCACTTGCAACTTGCAAGCCATTAGAAACATTTCCCATCATACTTACCGTTAATCATTGGAACCTAACAGACTCCCTGTTTACTCTCATTCTAGTGACTCTGCACTTCTCTGCCCGTGCCACAGCCCCTTCTTCCCCCATTGGATCACTTTCATGGACTTTTGAATTTAACATTAGTTCACAAATTACGCTTCTCGTTTCTGGTTTAGTCTC
>NW_024582468.1:1943690-1944489 GCF_018398535.1 Haplochromis burtoni
CGTCAAACAGAAAGATTCATGTCAGCGAACACCGGGGCCCTGTGCCTGCGTCTGTGAATGGGCAAGAAGACCTCTATTATGAGCATACATTGCAGTTAATGAAATTGCTGGCTTATCACATTCACATGTTTTGTGCGTGGAAAATACGTTTTATTAGTAAATTATAGTCAGGAATATAAAATACATTTTTCACATTCATTTGGATAACGTCAGTCTAATTTGAAAAATTTTATGTTCATCATTACTCACCATTAATCATTGCCATTATTCATTTATTCGACATAAGGCATGATTTTTGCTTTAAAATCATGTATAACAATAGTTTTTCATGTTTTCATGGTAGTAATGTGGAAGTAAAATCCTCACATCAAAAATGAAAAAGAAGTGGCAGTTCCGATGGGATAAAGAGCCAAAATATACAATATGCCTGTATACTAGAGAAAACATGGAGTCAGAACGAGTCAAAAGGGAACATCTGTTTATTTTCTTGCAAGAGAATAACTCACAGGTTTCAATACAACCATGCATTTAATAGGAAAACACCAAGCAAGCCATTTAGATATGACACACTTTAACTGATATTTTCCTTTTTTATCTACATCAAGGCTTTTAGTACATATTTGCTGTGATTGTTATGCCCCATACTGCCAGTAGCTGTTGAGCTTGAATAACTATGCTGTAACTCGTCAAAGCTTTTGAGATTTTCATGCAAATGTAAGAAGGATAAATGTTAGTTATTTATTTTTTAAGACTTTTTGGGTGTCTAGAAATGTCATATATCATTTGATGGTATCCCAAC
>NW_024582468.1:1947083-1947920 GCF_018398535.1 Haplochromis burtoni
TTGCTATTTTCTTCTTAAATATAACTGCACACTTTCTATAGGCTCATGTAAAGCTGAGGAACACGAGCCAATGAATTTAATTATGAGTAAATGTGGCTACACTGTTTATCTGTATATGACAATAAAACTTCAACCGTGAAACTATTATTTCTGCTTGATAACTGTCAAAATTAAATTTGTTTTAGAAAAAACTATAATATTATGTAGATTGACAAAATTATAAAATAGTCTGATTTCATCTCTAACATATCCATCAATTGTTTACTAAAAGTGCCTGTGTTAATTTAACATTAAATAACTCAAAGCTTTCTTACCATTGTTGCCTGCAGGAAAGGCACATGCACACAACAGAACCCACAGAAAATGTTTCCGAGGCACTAAAACCGTGGCCATTAGGATAATGGTGTTAAATTCAATTAATCTTCGTTCACGTTCCTACTGCTGGATGTTCAAGTAAATGAGCTCTGCCCAAAGTCCAACCAGTCTATTCCAAACGCGCTCCTCCACCAGTCAGAGCAAACTACACTTAGAGACACTGTCTGCCTTTTCTCATTTCACAATCTCTACATCCTCAATATTCTCAGTGAGACTTCCCTCTTCACGTCCCTCCCTTTTAACAGCAAGAAACCTCTAGCTGAACCAGGCTCAGGGAGGGGCGGCCATTTGCCATGACCAGTAATTTACTCATAAATTATCATTTACTGATAAATTATAATGCACTCATGAATCACAATTTACTCATAAGAGTGAGGCCTTCATTGGAAAGACACACACACACAAACTGCAAAAACACAAAATTAATATCATATCACAGTAAGAGGTTGGGGAAATGGAAAT
>NW_024582469.1:0-82690 GCF_018398535.1 Haplochromis burtoni
GTGATGAGCCACAGGTGCGTGGGCCAAGGGCAGGAGCCCACAGGTGAGCTCCGCCCAGGCAGAGGGAGGAGGGAGAGAGGGGAAAGGAGAGAGCAGGAAAATAAAAAAAAGAATACAAAACATATGTAGCCGTACTGAGCCGACCGGGTAGGCACAGGGACCCTGACAGTATATCTGGATTTAGTGGTTTGTGTGTAGGAACTGTACCAAGTAGCATCATATTTGGAAAAAATACATAACAAAAACAAAATAGTTTAACTCTTTAAAGTCGGAACCATGAAACAATTGCCAGAAAAATATTGAAACTTATTGTTTCAAAATGCTGTGTTTATTGAACCTGTAATTAATGTTAATTTGCACTATATTTGCTACATCTGGTGTGTTCTTTAAAAATGTATTATGCAAATCATTTAGCTTTGTCAGGTGCAGAAGTCTCAAAAACTCACAAAAAGGGATACAAATATCATCAAATATGACGCATTTGGCTTTAAAGGGTTAAAGGAATATTCTGTATTGTTTCTATTGAGAATAAGAAGAACAATAACATCATCTCACCTGTAATCTTATTGCCCTATACATTAAATGTAATTATGATTAGGTCTGCGTTTAACTTTTTCAGTCAAAACTGAGATATAGAATTTAAATTCTCACACTTTATAAGATAAAAAGGACTTCATGTTTCTTCTGTTCCCTGTCCAAAGTAAAGAGTGTGTTATCAAGTCTTACATCCAGCTCTCTTGATGAAAGCTGTTCCTCTCAGAAACTAAACAACCATAAACAGTATTTTAAAAACACCTCATGAATTGTTTAATTTACTTGGTACATTTTCATCATGATTTGAATGCTGCAACATATTTTTGCATCAAATGTTTTGACTCATTGGATTGTTACCAAGTTCTAATTTTGTACTTAAAAAAAAAAATCCCCGTTTGCAGTGCGACTGCATTTTCTGTACTCTGCCTTCGTGGTCAGGTCACATTTGCTTTGGTGCCTACAGTAGCCTTGGGGCTCTCCCAGATGGCCCATGACAGATGCCCACAATTGCTGTTGCCCTTGGTTGAAGAGCGGTCCCTCCCCCAGATTAAAAAAAAAGAAAAAAGAAAAAAAAAAGTTATTCCTAAGTTCCCAAACATCACAGTTTTCCCATTTGGCTTACCCTGCTTTTACTCATGATTTACTTCCCATTATATTCTGTCATTTACTGTCTGCTGCCCTTATTTTTATTTAAATAGCTCTGTTTGTTTGACCTCCCATTTAGGGTTTCACATCTCCTCTCCTCTCCTCTCCTCTCACTGCACCATTCTTTGTCCTTAACTTAATCCCATGTCCTCTGCTGCTTTTTCATAGAATACCTGAATGCATACGAAACATGTCAATGAGATTTTTATATCCATTATTGTCGCTCATGATTATGTACATACCAAAAACATTTTTAACCTTTCATGCAGATGTGGCAATAAATTACCTGATAAATCTCTGCAACAAAGTAATACTAATGCTTTATACACTGGGTTGCATTATATGGTTAAGCTGTAACATTTTGCTTTACATATATATTTCTAGTAAGTTTTTCGTCAGATCCATATACTCAAATGTAGCTCCAAAAGCCGTTAATGGATAAAACAAAATAATATACAAAACAGTGAATACATTTGGGGTCTGAAAGCACCAAAAAGGCAACAATAAAGTAGGAAAATGACTCACAATAGTTTAACACTTTGCCGCTATCAGGAATTTAACTGGTAAAATCATAAAATAAATGTACATCTGCTGGATTACTATTGTTGGGAACAGCATCCCATTTGTTCTCTTATCCATATTTGGCCAGGAACACATCGTCACTCTATCAATTATGTTTCCTGGAAGTATTACCGGTGTTGACATTAACTCTGTCTAAAATCTAAGATGAACAGACTTAAAGGAGAGAGGAATAAAGGAAAAACTCAGTGGTACCCACAGCCGATTCCTCTCCACTGTCTTTTTTTCAATGAACACCTTGATCTGTTTTCCCTTTACAAGCTCAACTTAGCTTAGGCCTCGGTCACACAGGCCTAGACCCAAGTTGGGGACAGCATGGCAACCTGTGGTCACTAGGAATGTGCAAACCCAACCAGTTTTGATGCCTGGAGATGTGCAGTTAGTTGCAAAGACGGTACTACACCAAAACCCTCATTGTCATTGCTTTGTTTGTTAGCAGATTGGCACACTCGCCTGGAGTTTGCATGAAAGATCCTGACTTATCTGCAAACACTTGCCAACTACTGGCTGAGTGTTGACACTTGAAAAGCTGGACAGAAACATAAAATATTTGCCTTGAAAGTAGAATTTATGCCTTAATGCTGAAACCAACATGCTGCAAAAGGCACAGTTGTTACTTTACTGGTCATTTGGCCAGTGGTTGCCAAGTGGTTGGCAACTGGCCTCATGGCTCGTGCGACTGTGGCCTAAGATAGCTACTGTCATATCTTTATGACACACCCTTTATAACCTGTAGATCTGGTCAAAGGGCAGATCTGCAGATATCTTGTAGGTGATGGAAGAAAGATGTAGAGTCTACATTCAAGTTAATAGTAAATGTATTGAAAGATACAATAAACTTGTGTACTACCTTGAGGACAAAACACTGTAACTGTGAAATATAGTAGGGCACATGGAAAAGAATACATTTTTCTGTGCTAATTGGGTCCTCTGGCCCGTCACAGTTTCTCCGTATTACAGGAAACACACACGCGCGCGTGCGCACACACACACACACACTGACTGCCTGGCCATGTACTGGTAAGCACTTCAGTTTGAGAGACTCCACCTGGGCTACAGAGATTACATTTTGTCATTCCTGGCTGTGGCCTACCTCAGCAGTATTTGCACAGAGCACAAATGATCTTTGTGTGAATGTGTCAAGGCTGAAGGAAGATTAAGTGCAAGGACGGGGATTTGTTGTAATAGGCATGGGCACTGGGTCCCTCCGATTATGGAAATCTTTAAGAGTTTGTGCCAAGATGTGGATTATATTTACATTGCTTCTGTTTCCCTCCAACAAAGTAAACGTATTTAAGAAAATTGGCAAAATGCTGAAAATTTAAACAGTGCAGTATTCAAAAATTATTAAACTTTAAAACAGTTACATTTTTATGATGGATATGTTATAAATCAAATAACCAAAAACTCAGTAATAACAGACTTCCAAATCTTGTTCTACCATACTGAGAACAGGATCTTTGCTTTCCAGTGAGCTACTTTTCTAAAGTTCACAGGTCACAGAAGGACACCTGCTCGCTTGCACGATTCTTTAGTAAAGTGTTGACATAGTGTGTATGTCACTGCATAGACAGTTGCCCACACCTCATCAATCAAATCCGTCGTGTATGGAAGTTAAAACAGGCAGAAGTGTGATATGATTAGGCTGAGCATGTTGAGTGTCCAGCAGTAGTGTGTTTTTATTTTTCTGGTGGGTAAATAATGCACGATTTAGGTGATTGAGAAGCTAAATTGGCTACAGATGAGGATGTGTGTCATCCTTCTGACTGAACAAGTAACCAGTAAATGTAGAGATTGATTACATTACCTATTGCATAACTTCTCACATACCCACAACCACAATTTCATTTTGTAATCCAATACTAAAACCATACCAGATTATCTTAATTTAATGGCTTACGGCACAGAAAAAGCTAAGGAAAAAAAAAGACATTTCCAAGCTACTACAGCTATTTCTTTTCTTCTTTTTTTCACAGTTATGCTCTGGAACCTGTATGGTTTGTCTTCAACAGCTCCGTGCAAAAGATCCAAGGGTTTTTATATCAGCAGCATTTTTACAGAGAATGTGGATACCATTGCTATATCTGCGACTATTGCAGATATTCAATCCAAACAGATTTTTTTAAAAGAGAGCTGCAAGATCAAGGATTTGCCACAACTTGTGAGTTACTTTGAATTAGGAGAGGAGACTGAAAGCCTGACGACTCTACTTTTGTAGGCCTAGTCATTTATGTTCTTTGTAAATCTGAATGCTTTCTAAGAACGAGCAGTGGGCAGCTCCTATTGTGACGATATAGAAAATGACCTCACAGCTCAGTTGATGTGTGACCCAATAACTATTTCCCTGAAGATTTTGTGGTGTTGATTGTTAGTTTCAAATCTTGTATTTTTGTTTTGTTTTGTTATGTTTTTTTTAAGAAAAGTGCTTAAAATAGGGTATGCTTTGGGGCGACCAATACCATATGGTGTGCAGTGTTCCTCAGTCAGATACATATGTAACTCATCCTGTCCAGTTTCAAAATGCCAGAATGGAGATGATAAAAATATTAATCTCGAGGCTTTGAAGCTTTTTTTTTTATACCCCTGTCCTTTATGCCCCAGTTTATCAGTGACTCATTATTTTCACTAACCGTAAACATTTTAGTAAATTTTATGAGTCAGAGTCCACTCAAGGAGAACATTTCAACAGTGGAAAAATAAGTACTGACCCCAGATCTAAACATTTTTATAGTTTTCTCTAGATGCTACTGCACTATACTGGATGATGCGACCGATTCGTAGATTTCAAGAAACAATAGAGTCACACACAAAGGGTTGATTCTGTTCATCTGGACGTAGCGTTTTCAGTGGCAGAAATGTTTTGTCACTCATCTAAATAACCCAAAATGTGATGTCCACATAGGTGGACGCCAGGTCCTAGGAGGTTAATATGCAAATTGTCATGACCATTGATCAACAACCACTGATCAAACCCCATTGATCAAAGACCAATGATCAGTGATCACAGAATCATGCCACCAACTCAATACACATTACCAAATATTTATTACATTATTTTTGTAAGTCTGTATCAGTGGTGTAAAGGGGTGCATTGATGAGTTGGCAAGAGTATGTCAGAAACAAATTATGATAACTAAAAAACAAAAACAAATGGGGATGCTGTGACAAAGAGATGAAGCAAAGGTACGATTTAAATGGCTCTGGAGAACACTGGCCGGTCTTTTGCATTTCCTACAATTTCCTGTATAGACAGGTAACCACAACACAAAGTACACACACACACAGCAAACCCTGCAACAAGGCCTGGGATAAAATTTTGTTGTTAAAAAAATTTTCAACATTTTCTGCCCAGCATTACTTCTGTTTGTATAAAATCATGTTTTGTTTTGTTTGTTTTTTTTTAAAGGAAAAAGCTCATGTGTTTTAAATTCTCCATGAAGGAATATCTCCTGATCTGTTGGCTTTGTTATTAAACCCGTAACAGTGTGCTATGCTGAGATGAAATTTAATATACTACAGTATGTGGATGATAATGCTTTAAAGTTTATACATTGTTGTTGTTGACCATCTTATGAATTTAACTATCTAAATCTTAAATTCATAAGATTTAGATAGTTCGTTGAATTGGCCATGTTTTCAAATGCGGTGCAATACTTGGATAAAGAGATGGCATGCCGGGCTGTCTAGTCACTTGGAGCCTCTGAATACATCAGTGAAGGTGACAGCTGATTGGCTCATATCTCTTCGTGGCAGTGTTTCACTGTGAGAAACACTAGACAGACAACTCTGATTACATTTAACACATAACGTGTGTGTGTGTGTGTGTGTGTGTGTGTGTGTGTGTGTGTGTGTGTGTGTGTGTGTGTGTGTGTGTGTATAATTCTTATCTTGTGGGGACATAAATACATTTATATTTACACTGTGGGGACCCACCTTCCTTGAAGGAAGTCGTCATCAATCATTAAGTTTTTGTGCAGACTTGCAACAAAGGTTAGAATAAGGTAAAAGATGCATTTTGGATTGGTTTTGGGTGAACCTTCTGTAAGTCAGTGTAATGTCCTCTAAAATTATGGCTGAGTGCAAGTTTGTGTGTGTCTGTGTGCGTGTGCATGTGTGTGTGTGTGTGCGTGCATGCGTGTGTGTGTGTGTGTGTGTGTGTGTGTGAGTATATCCTCAGATACCAGTGGTCTAATTAAAGAGCTGGCATGTCAGAAACCTGCTCTGCCTCTTTGTTTAACACTGAACCTAATCTCGCACCACAGACAGTAGCATGTGGGCGCATGTGTATGTGTGTGTGGTCCTTGCTGTGAGGTGTGAACAAGATCGATGCCAAACACGTACATTTGTTGGGAATCTGGCAAAGCCGCCTTAGAGAAGCATGTGTTTTTATTTGTTTCTATTTAATTCTCTCTGACTTTATAGTTTGACTACGTCTAATGATGCTGTTATATTCATTAATACTTCATACTTCATAAATACTTACCCATCCATCAGTTTTCTTCCCCTTATCCAATTCAGGGTCATGGAGTGGCTGCACCTATACCAGCTGTCACAGGGCAACAGACAGTGTAAACGCTGGTCCAGGCTATATTCCATTACTATTATTTCACACTCTATTGATACCCAGAAAAGTAGTTAATGTTATTTTGATATCGCAGCAGAAAGACTGCTCTCAGTTTCAATCTGGGACTGTGAGGGGAAAAAATGTCATACTGTTAAACATTGTCTAACAGATGAGCAAGACTGATGGCAGTGTATGCTGCTTAGCTTCTGCACTGACATTATGATTTCATTATTACCTGCTGCCCACTACCTTAATAATAGCATATGGCTAATGTGATTATCAGATAATTGCTAATAGATAAATAACTAATAATAATGTTTGTGCAAGTCAGATTACAACGCTTATGATAACCTTTTTAATACTAAAATGTTGAAACGGGAGCTTTACTGACTGCTCATAAATGCTCTTAAGAGTGGAGTGTCAGTCCTTTAGACGCTTGGGCAAGTTTGTTATTCTACTGTTCAGCTGCTAGTGTGGGTGCGTGGCTGTGTTTAGCTGCTAGTGAGGGGAGGGGCTGTGTTCAGCTAAAGCTGGGCATACACTGTGCAATTTTCTTATTCAGCTCCTGCTGAAACTGTACGATTGAATCTCAGGGGTGAGAAGTTCATAGGTCACGATCCAGGGTCTCACACTATACAGGCCTCACAAAATTATTATACTGATAATTTTGTGAGGCCACATCGAGCTTGCCAAAGTTCTACAAGTTGTGCCTCTATCGCTTGTGTCCAGATCACACGCTGCACTTCCATGCTACTCCATCTTTCTACTTCCATTTCTGTTTGCGCGCTTTGTGAGAGGCTGCGTTGACACCCTCACGACGGCCGACAGGATTTCAAACAGGTTTGATTTTCTTGCGACCATACGATTGATGATCGGGAGCTGGTCGTGAGGTGTTAATCGCTTCTCGTTACCCCATGTATACTACACGATGCACGACATAGATTAGATTAAACTTGGGCCGATCCCCAAAACGGTCGCACAACTGAAAAATCTCCTCAAAATGGGCCAAAAATCGCACAGTGTATGCCCAGCTTAACAGAGAGGGGAGGGGCAGTGTACCTGTCTATGTGCAGCAGTACTGTGTGAAGCTGTGGAGGCAAAGATAGCACTGTTGGTATCAATTCAATTTTAAATAAGTATCCAATATTTATTTATTTATTTATTTATTTATTTATTTATTTTTTTGTGCAACCTTATGTTGGACAGGCCGCAGTTCTGTTGCATTAGCATTCACATCTATGGCCAATTTAGAATCACCCATTAACCTAAAATTCATGTCTTTGGACTGTGGGAGAACCATAGCTGAGAACCCACATGCACAGGCAACACATGTGAAGACACAGAAACATAGAAAGGTCCCAGTCAGGATTAGAAACCAAAAAACTTTGAAACATTTGTATATTTTGTTAATAATCAGACTTCACATGCGGTACACTAAAATATTTTGTGTTGCATCAAAATTTGGGGGGAACAACACTGTCAATTACACTTAACCTGAGTCTTAGTAAGTAAGTATCTTCCTGTAAAAATAATAAGTTAAATGTTTGATGATGATTTTTGAGGTCAACAGATTTTATTCAGATGATATATACTGTTTAAATCTGTTCTTATAATTTACTGCATGTCATCTCCTGCCAAGAGTAGGGAAACAGTATGATGAGGTAACCATTTTTCTGTAAGTTAAACTGAAACCAAAATTTGGAAAAATTTAAATTTCGAATTCATATTACAACCAAAATACTATATTTATATTTTTATCCACAAAAAAAAAGTTTATGGCTTCATTTTGGTTGAAGTGCGATAAGAGATCCGTTCCAGTTTTATTACATCATAGTTGTCCCCAGTAGAACATTATATTTTACAGTTTTAATGTTGCGTACAGCAATATATGCACGTGCTCATCATCAGTGTCCCAAGTTCCCAGTACCAGCTGAGTCTAAAGGGAAATGTAGAGACTAAAAATATGCATCCTACTAACAGCTCCCACTCACTTACCTAACAGAGTGAATCACTGCATTATATGAGTGGAACATTTGCAAATGACCTTGTCACAGAGATCTGACACATACCACTCATACTCTGGGATTATGTACGCCAACACAGTTGTGTCTGTATGGCATACATACATACATATGGTAAATGGTGTGTACACTGTGCTGGTGTTTCTTTGTGTGCGATGCCCACTGTGTTTTTTCAGTGGTGTGTTTGTGTAACTTCACTGCATTTAAACTTTGAGTCCACCAGGTGAGTCATGTATATCTTTAGACTCCTTTCTTAATAAAGACCTCACTGTCAAGGTTTGTTATATTTTATGATAAATGTATCATTTTATTAACCTTTTTAACTTTTATTCTAATCGCAAACCTTAACTAATTTGTTAGTTGACTTGTAATTGGTTCAGCTTTGACATAAACTGATATACTGACTACAAGTAGTTATAATTTATTAGATCCCTTACTTTACCATCATACTGAGGTCAGTTAGTTCATCCTTTGTCTTCATCTACTTACCATAAACAAAATTTAAAATACCTTTTTTTTTTTTTTAACTTACTCTCCCTACCTTGGTCTCACATCAGTTGGTTAAGATTAGATTGGGGAATTGGTTTAATATATAAAAATAAATACAAATATTGACTTAGAGGGAGGGGTAATTGAGCTAAAACTACTCGCTTCAGGCAGGTGAACTAAGGGACAATGTAAGTAAAATAAGCAGTTTGAACAATCAGTCATTGAAAGGTACTCTATTAGAATCCTACAAAAAAAATACACAGAGCTGAAAATCAGCATGATAACTTCCCTTTAGTCTGTCTAGACAGTAAGCAAATCCTGGTCCTCAGCATCATGTCCTTTAATGCACCTTTAATGCCCATAGTACAAAGCAATTACCACACAAGGACCACAATACAGTTAACAGTTTCATTCCTCTATTAAACAGTTAGTATTATATAAATGCAATTCTGAAAAGACTGCACTGGTTCCTGAGTTTAGGTTTTCAGGTTCAGCTTACAAAAAACAGTTGACAGCTTCCTTCCACAGACTTTAACAGCACTGAATTAAAATACTGATCCCACTATTTTGACTCAGTATCTCAGTTTTCTCTTTACCTTTTGGGACACAAACTGGAACCAGAAGATGGACTTTCAGTGTCAGAGTTGTAAGATGTAAGGGGAAACTGGCTGAAAGTGGTGACCAATCATAAAATTTCCCCATTGTACCAAAGCTGAGGTAATGTTGTTTTGTAATCTGATGTATCCAGATTCAGCACAGTGATCAATAGATTGCATGCCATCAACGGCTCCCCTCTGACTCCAGCTGGATTCTGAGTGTGGGTTACATTTGGTTTCTCACTCCTCATTCAGAAAGTCCTCTCTAAATCTTTCATCCTCAGTCTCAAAGCTACAGTTTGCTGGAAGGTATGCAAAGATATGGTAGCTCAGTCATCCGTAAGTGTAGCTCACTAGAGCTATCATAGCAAAGTAAAATCACTACATATTTCTTTGAGCAAATAAAAACCAGACCTCTGATAATAGACGTGTCTGTGGTTTGCAAGAATAAATAATTGACAGCCTCTCAATGTTGCATTATCCATGCTATTTAAGCATATGTTGCATGAACATTTCTACCAATTTATTTTAATACATTCAACAGGAAAATCCTGCTGCTTTCCAACGCTTCAGTGTTTGTGGTTGCATTTGTTTTTAATTCTTATTTATTTTATTATGACCTCTTGATTCAGTCCAGCTGATACCAATTCCAAACTGGATTCAGATTCATGAAAATCCCATTCCTACCTCCAGCTCTTGGAAAAATTTACTGTGTTGCTCATGCTTTTTCATGTGCTTTTCTGCAGAATGTGGGTTTTTACCAATTTTTTTTTTTTGGCCTTTTCAGCACAAATTACAGCATAATTGACCTGCACTTTGTGTGGAAACGGTTCAAAGTCATATTCACACAGGATGAGCGTGGTTGCCTAGCGACACAACTGTAATTGTAGTCCCTCTGTTATTCATTTGCTTAATATTTATTCTGAGTGTCAGGACTGAAAAAATGTGTCTGATGGTAGAAGTAAGTTATGTGTACTGTTCACAGGGTACAGTACACACCCCTGAAAATGATTCTCTCATCAGATATATCGTATGTAGTGATTATTAGAAACATCATATTCCGCCACGGTCCAATTTTTCCATTGCAGGCCAAGTGCTTCGTCTGCTGACGTCTGCTTTTGATGTAATGGAACAGTGACAGGTGCTGCAGTGAGAGAAGGCATCTTGGCATCAGTGTCTGGTTTAATGCCATTTTTAAAGAGCATATGCATGCACCAAAACATCCCATTCACAGCTGCCTTGCGTAAAATAGCTAAAGGCCTTTGTCCACCTCTCAACACATCTCGGTTAGGTTGCTTATTCCAAGAAGTTTCCTTGATCGCAGACTAAAAAGAGTGCCCAGAAGTTCAGGAGGATTAGCTGCCTGGAGGGGTGTCGCATTTGTTCTGTCTTAATGTTTAAAGGCCAGTCTAAATAGGGGACTTAGTTCCCTGGAAGATATTCCTATGCCACCTTGTAGTTCTATGTGATTATTATAGATTTAGCTGTATATTGACAGATATGTGGAGGATACAGTCGAGGAATAAAAGCATATCACCACATAGCCTTTATAATGTAATAGATATACAGCATAATTGCAGGGAATTAAGTGCAGCTTTATAGAGAGAATAGCCACGCTATACAGTGACCCACTGGGAAAACACGTTGTTATAACACACATGCTGATGATGAACTCTTTTAAAAAAATTAAACATTAGTCAAAATGAAAAATTGTTCTCTGCAAGCTAACTGAAAAGCCCTCATTTGTCAGAGCTCAGTAATAAACATGTTCACCCCTGGTGTGAAACAACGGCACATCAAGGCAGACAGCACATCATACAGACGGAGAGAGCAGCTTGAGGGAAACAGGCTTAACAGGTTGCCAGTTTTATAGCAGTCTGTCAGCTCGGGATCCACCTGGCCGGAGTTTGTGCAAATGCTGCTGTTAGCTTTTAGGCTCTGTGTAACACCCCACAAAGCCCCTTTAACCTTTCAGAAGCACTGATACTAAACTGCCTGTAATTTCAAAGCAAACACTTGGCCTTCTTTTAGAGATGGAAATAATGTTTTAAACTTCTCAGGCTCTCAGACTCAGTTACCTTAAAGCCTTAATATCCCACATAGATCCCATCTTTATCAAGAAAACAGCAGGTCATTTTCCATAAAAAATAAGTCAAATATACTAAAATTGTGTCTTACGTATACTTTTAGCACTCTTTTGGATTTGTCACAAATAAGAGCTTCAAGCAGGGACTTGTAAAGAGCCATTTACATGTCAGGTTGAAATGAATGATCCCTCGTTTATGTAGGCACCCATGTGGAGAACGTTACATTGCAGCTAGAAGTGAGTCCCTTGATGGAGTAGTTTATGAACCTGACAGGTCATTTCCATGCAGCTGTCTCAGGCCATAAAACAAAGACACTAAGCATGAATGTTAGACAAAGGGATGCAGGGGAACTATTTTTTATATGTGGTCTATTGATTGAGTGGTGACAGAAGTCATTAGGTGGAATTCTTTAACAACAGTCAGGCATGACAGCAATGTAGTATTTAATATTTGAGATTATGTTTTTAATCCTTTTTTTAAATAAGTTAGCCAAGCAAAGTTGTTCCGGATGGCCACATCAAGTCAGGGTCAAACGAATAAAACATTCATCCATTAATATTCTTAACTGCTTATTCAGGATGCAGTTGTTGTGGTCAGAGGTTTATATACACCTATGTGTCACCCATTGTCCTGTTGAAACACCCAACTGTGTCCAAGTTTTAACCATTTAGCTTTTAGGTAAATGTGAAGAATGTAGTGGTAGTCCTCCTCCATTATTCCATCAGATTTGTGCAGTGTACCAGTGTCATTGGCAGCAAAACAGCCTCAGAGCATGATGGTACCACCACCATGATTGACAACTGGCACACTCTTCTCAGGTTTGAAAGCCTCAGCATTACTCATTCAAACATACCTCATCCCATTGTGGCAACAGCATCTCAATGTTTGTCTCGTCTGACCATAAAACCTTTATCCAAAAGGTATTTGGCTTGTCCATGTGGGCAGCTGAAAATTTCGGTTGAGCTTGAAGGTGTCGATTTTGGAGCAGAGGCTTTTTTTATTGGTCAGCATCCTTTTGGTCCATGGCAAAGTATAACTCATTTTACTGTGAACAGTAATGCTGGTGTTCCAGCAGTTTCCAGTTTATGACCATCTTGAGCTTTGGTGGTTCCTGGATTGTTTCTGAACATCCTAACCACGTTCCCCTCATCTGAGGGTGACAGTTTGTGTCCTCTTTCATAGCTTAGCAAAATGGTGCCACATCCAAATAACTTGTACTTTCATAACATTATTTGAACAGATGTTTAGAAATAGCCCATTAAGCTTCTGGAATGACTTTGCCAAAGCCCTCACCTCAGCCCTTTTGAAATCTCTGGACTATTGGTCCTTGCCAGAAAACCAGCCGATTTAAATTAACTTGTGACAAGAAGAGTGGTCAAATATTCAGCTATAATTGTGCCAGAAAGTTGATGGTGTCTACCAAGAAGGGACATGTAACCAAATATTAGTTTGGATGTATATATGTGAGCCTGTATATGTTTGTGGATCTGAAAAAAATGAAGACGCAGATGGTGAAGCAGGTGATGAATGATAAATGGAAAAACAACTCTCAGTATTGAGAAAGCTAAAATTAGCTAAAAATCAGGAGAATACAGGCTAAGAGAAAATACAATAGCCTGGGTTACCAACAGTTACTTCATTTATTTCCCTCTTTCAGAGTATTGGTTAGAACACAAAAATGAAGGCCCTTTTTTTTTTAACCTCAGGGACATTTGAGGTCCTAATAACTTCAAACTGCAGCTTGCAGCTATTTAGCATCAACTTAAGAGTATAAAATGGATTTTATGATCAGCCATGACATTAAAACCACTGACAGGTGAGATGGATAACGTTGAACATCTCATTATAATGCAGTGTTCCCGCCAAAGAGGATGGTGCTCCCTTCTATGCGTCAAAAAGTACTTGGGAGTAGTTCAGGGAACAAAGTGCACAAACCACTGACCTGACCTCCAAACTTCCCAGGCTCCAACCTGACCAAGCAGCCATGAGATCTGACCCCACATTTCACAGAGACCTCTGGAAACCCTCTGGACCTGCTGCCAATATCCTGGTGCCAGACACCACAGGACACCCCCAGAGGTCCTGTATCCACGCCCTGGCAGGTCCGATAGCCGTTTTATTATTTCGTTTTTAATGGTGTGGCTGATCGGTGTGTATTCTTGGCTTCTATTAAATCCTCATCCTGGAACAACAACCAAGCAAGCTGATGAGTGCTGGTATGTAAAGAGCTGTTGGGGGAGATAGTTTACACTGCTAAAAGGATAACAGATACTATGATCATAGATAAAAGGACTAAGTTTCGGGTGCTTAAACTCCTCTCAGGGTACAGTGATACTCTAAGATGATGCTATTGGCTCCCTGGGACTTATCAGTAGCTTCTAGAGTACTACCGGAAAGTCAGCTCCAAGTGTCCAAGTGCTTAAAAATATGTTAAGAAGCCTAATAAATATGGCTATTTATTGCTATGCCAGAATGGGAAAGAAATTTCTTTATGATTTCTATTTATAATGTTACGTTGACTTTTATCATCACACCTCCCACTCATTTAAATCTGTTCTAAATCACAGGGTCTCAGCCATAGTGTGGATTTTTAAGTAAATGTCAACATAACTTAGATTATATGTATTATGTCTATTAGAAACTATGTAGTGGATCCAAATGAACATCTACAGGACAGTGAACTTTGCATCCTTTTTACAGCTCCATCATGAAAGGGCAGGATATCCAACACGTTTTATTTGGCTCAGAAGTTTTAATCTTTTAGCAGTAGTGGAGTTTCGCTAAATCATATCATAGCACATCATAAGTGTCTTTTATTCTTTTTAGAGTAAATATTATGGAAAGTGATGTGATGCAATGTTGTTTAGTGCTCTGACATTAATTAATGTTGTAATGTCATAGAAATGTATGCAACAATCGTATCCCTGTTGGAGGGAAGCTATTCTGTTTTCTATGCTAAGACCAACTATTACAGTCTTTATTAATTCACTAATCAGATAAGAATTTGTAAAAGTAGTCTGCTGAGTTTGTAAACTTTCTATAAAATAGGTTTTAAATCAGTTGTCCCAATTGTTTGTTCTTTCATGAATCATAAAGGACTTAGAGTGAGTGAAAGGTGATTCAATTGTAGAATGAATCATTTATACGTGATGTTGTAATAATAGCTACCACATGTATCTAATCAGGCCCACAGGTGTAACAACTCTATGACAGAACCCGAGGCAGATATTTCGGGTTTACCATCTAAGATTCTCTCTTTGTCGCTCTGTAACACAGAGACAAGTGGAACAGATAATATCATATAACAATAATCAATACCAATATAATCATCCCAGCTTTTGACCAGAACTACAGACAATAACTGCAGTCAGAGGTTGGGGGAAGAGACATATTTATTTGACCTTATGCTATAAACACTCGTTTTCATCTTTAGCTAGCATAACTACCACAAGCCCAAAACAGATTAATCCTTGTTAAAGGAGCCCGCTATCCACAGGTGCTCACAGATTGACTGGAAGAAACTGTATAAAAAATTTAAAAAAAAACCAACCACACTGTTGAATGAACAATTTACAGAATTCTTCATCTAACACTCATTTCCAACTGACCAGCTTCTAGATGTGTCACATACACATATATATGGCAGTAGTCATATTTACAGTATAGAAGCTGTAACAGTGTTTCAGTACTTTACAAAAACTTGCACATACTATTACTACTACAGAACGTCATCTTTCGCGCACTCGGCAAAGTCACTGTTCTTTCTCTCCTTGCTATGTTTGCTAAAAACTAATTTAAAATGCTCATTCACCGATACTCTCTGATAAACTGTTGCACTGTTGACCGTCAGAAAGTACAAGTAATGTATGGAAACATGCCTTTTTCAATCACAACTTTCCAAGAGGTGCCTTTTCTTGCACCAATTTTTGCACTTAACACTCAGTTCATAAGGAAAATAAAGCTGGACTTCTAGGATTTAATGTAACACATCAGACGTACATTTTGTATGAGGGGTCATCTGATGCTCTGGGATTTTGTCCCAACTGTCCCATTCCAAGTTACATCTTTGATGGGGCTTAACCACATCGCCAGAAATTAGTATTTTATGGTAAATAGCAGCTCAAAGTTTTTATGTTGGGTTGCCACTTTCAGCTGCAGGTGCCACAGCTTGTGCTGTGGAGCACTGGTCACTTCAGCCATTTGGTCCCCAGCAGAAGACTGGGCTGTTTGTAGCTGCCATCTCTGGTGCCAGACAGGCAGAGCAGCCCAAACTCAAGTGCCAGCAGGAACCAGCAGCTGCTGGCCGGCAGGCAACCTGTTCAAAGTTGTTTGTTTTAATGGGGCTGTTGGTGCTAAGTCCAGCTGACCACATCAAGTTGAGTAAGAGGAACTGCTAATGTAGTTCCAGGGTCCTGGAGGGTAAAAACACAGACTAGTGGCATCAGTGTACACTATTAGACATTAGCAAACATGAGCATCTGAGCCATGCTTGACTTGGAATAAATATGTGTCAGTACTTTAAACCAGCAGTTTGAATAGCATTCCCATTCAGCTTTTTGGTAAATGACCCTCTAGGGGACTGTAATTTATGAATCTTTTGTATGACCTTTTGTATATATTAGGAAGGAGTATGAAAAATGTTAGAGTTCACTTTAAATGTTGTTTGTTTTTAGACAACTCATTTATCATTACTGACACTAAGTGTACCATTGTAAATGTGCTGTGGTTAGCTCAGCAGCCTAAAGAAGTAGCAAAGTGACTTCTGGCGCTTGCGTTTTGCTTTTAATTCCTGTATTTGACAAAACAAAACCATTAAAGTGACTTAGCTGGTGCAGCCTTCCCCCGGACTGACCGCGTCAATTGTCGTCATGTCAGTACTGACTTTCAAGGTGAAACTAACATCTGAGCGCTTATCCAGCAGCACTCAGAACAGTAGAGACATATTGTACCTCAGACACGCAGAGAACAGCAACTATGTACCTGAGGTTGGGTGAAAGCAAACAAGTACTACATCATGACATTTTTAACGTGATGCATTTAGTGTTATAAACAAATAGACATTTAAAAAGCTGAATAATTAAATAAAATCTATATGTAGAGTTTCCATTTTTTAAATCACTTTTTGGGGGGAAGAGTCATTCTAGTGTCTCACTTTGCACAGTTCAATTTTAGTCCCCACCTAAATTTCTGGATCTAAAATTAAAGGACTGAAAGTGGGAAATTTAAATATTTGGCTGTGCCAATTATGCAGGGTGGGTTTTTTTAGTTTTTAGTTTTTTTTTTCCCAGAACAAGCTTTTTTTCTTTGTTTATCTTTATGTCCATTATTTGCATCTCTGTATTTTATGGCTTTTTAGCCCATCAAGCAGCAGCAGGAGGTCTGATTGGCCTGCTGCTTTTTGGCAGGAGTCTGGTCCTGTCAGCACACTGGTGAATTATTATTCAAACTGCTCTAAAATGCTATGAAGGGGTTGTTCTCAGTCCCTCTGTTTTAATTTATGCACATACCTTTTTCAATTTGAAATGTCCTTCTGTCTTTTGCAGGCGAGTAAAGTAAAACCAGAGTAAAACACAATTACTGGACAATTCAGCAAAGCCAGGACTTATTTTGAAATACATAGTTTAACACTTAAAATATGAAACCAGCAAGAATAAGAATAATCATTATCATGTTTTCTTTTGCATGAATTTTTTTGTTCTTTATTATTAAAAAATATTACCTCTGTATTGTGTATGCTATGATCTTTTTTTTCTTTTTCTTTTTTGGAAGTAATCCAAGTGCTGTGGTTAGTTGAGCTCAAAGAAGTAGTAAACTGACTTCTGGTGCTTTTACTTTCCTTTTAATTCCTGTATTGGTAAATAAAATGCCCTTACAGTGAGTTAGCTGGTGCATCCTCTGATGACTCTTATTTTAATTACTCCTATTGTCGTCATATCAGTGCTGACTTTCAAGGTGAAAACAAGAGTCTGAGCACTTATCCAGCAGCACTCAGAGCAGAATAGTTCATCATTTTTACTAAAAAATAATCTTTGTTTAGTTTATATTCATATGTTATGCTCTCTTTTTTTGGAATAACTTAAGTCCTTCACCAGATTTGCAGAGTTGGGAGGTATACACTTAACCTAATGCAAAGTGCTGCTGCTGTATAAACAAAAGCAAAACAATTGTTTGGCTACGTTATAGTCACTGTAAGTAGATACTGTATCATATAAGCAGACATTAAGAAGAAAGGAAGCATTTCTCTGATTAATTTCTCCATTACATCACCAGCAGACAAGAGCAGATAGATTTATTCTATAGTTTTTTTTATATATATATATGTATGTCCTTCATCAACCCTATGGCGAATAGGGCTGTTTCCGATTACCACGTCAGTTAGGATGAAAATTTCCCTCAGAAGTCTAAATCAAGCTTCAGACTGACTTCAGAGGGTCAGAGTGTTTGGAACAGTTTTGCATAACAAACTGTGTAAAATATACATATAAATGCATATTTAGTTGTGAGGAGGGAGAAATAAAACACTTTAACAGCCTGGCCAGAAATCACACAGCATTCCTGTTCTACATGTTCCCTTTTTTTAAATCAGTCTGTACGTGCCGTTTAGCGATTGTAATGGCACTGAGTGTAACGCTTTCTATGTTTTAATCGTGTTTTGAGACACTTTATTCTAGTCACCGTCTTCACCAGTTACTCATGTGCCAGCCCGTTGTCACACTTTTATTCAAATAATTGCGGTGATGGGCTGCAGCTTTGAAGTCCGTGTTGCTGGTTGGAAACTGATGACTTCCACTCAACACATTTCCATTCCACTTTCATGTTGTCAAGTTGAATTTTTAGTGGGGCAGCTACCATTTTTATTGCAAATGGTAGCTGCCTTGGGGGGTGGGGTAGATTCAGGCAAGGCAGCGGATAAAATGCCTGACATCACGAGGGCTTAATTGATGCCATTAACATATGAACAGAGGCAAAACAAAGAATTCACTCAGGCTTTGGGTGACATTTCCACATTCATAGCATGGCTTGTGTTTAGCTGCAGCTTGATTTATGCTGTCAGTCTGTCATAATCGCTAAGCCATTACAGGTATTAGGGCTGCGTGCTCTCACAAAGCAGCATGTCGCTTTGTGTTTCCCCTGGGAATCTGCTTTTATTATCTGATAAATAGAGAGATGTTGGAACAAGATACTTATCTACGGAGTGTTTTGAGTCCTTTAATGCGATGTCAAAGATTTTTAACACATGCATCTGTTCATATTGACAAATTGTACAAAGGATGTAGATAAGTCCAAGTGAAAAGTGTCCTTTATAAGCTGGAAAAATCTCTTTGTGAATTTAAGAATCAACCAGTACAATAGCAATGCACATAAAATTGCATAAAACTGAAAAAGATCACTAGTCATCTCCTCTGATGAAGTCACGCTGCTCTGTTGCCCCCCTGTGGAGGCTTGTACAACATACACATAAAAAGAAAAATATTTAAGCATTTCACATTCAGACAATTGGTTCTAATTTATATAAGTCATTACCTCTTTTGATTAATTACCTCAAATCTTTATTCTATCGCCAGATATGAAGCGTCCAAAAACCAGTGACTGGATGGAAAGCAGCCCTCCTCCGAAGAGCCAGGAGGGACAGGAGGAGGAAGAAGACGAAGAAGACGAAGAAGAGAGGAGGATGGGGGCTGGGCTCAAGGCCAAACGGGAGCGGCGACAGGGCAGCGGCAGTGCCACTGTGTGTCAGGTGTGCAACATACAGCTGAACTCCAGTGCCCAGGCACAGATCCACTACAGAGGGAAGACTCATCAGAGAAGACTCCGCCGACTGGCAAAAGCTGTCAGTGCAGGTAGGAAAGACTCAAGACTCGAAGAAAACACTGACATGTCCTTTTTGAGGCCATTACAGAATATCTAAATTTCACATTTGAAAATCAAATATCTACCCAGCTCGGTATTTGAATAGTAAATTGTAAGGGCCCAGCCTTTTCAGTTTAAAAGTTAGCTCAGACTTTTATACATCAGCATTTCAGTGTTTAGCTTCAAAAATGGGCTCATGCAGCTCACACAGGTTGTCTCCACAGCAATAGACCACAACAGAGATTCTAACTTTGTCATAGCAGGAAAGCCACAGGTTCGGCTAATGAAATGAATGATGACTTTATTACATTTAATGGTCCCAGCAAGCCATGCCAGTGGGACATCATGCAGAAAACCACAGCCCTGGAACTGGAGCACCTAAATAGGACAGAGCCATCAACAGTTTCAGTTACACTTGAGGTTGTTTTTTTGTTTTTTTTCAATGACAGGTTGAAATGTGCTTTATTTCTTTCTTTCTTTTTTTTAAAAAAGGGTAATTTCACAATTGTGAGAAAGTGACTGAAAATTTTGATTAAAGAGGATAATAATGGATTGCATTTATATAGCGCTTTTCGAGAACCTCAAAGCGCTGTACAATTCCACTATTCATTCACTCTCACATTCACACACTGGTGGAGGCAAGCTGCAGTTGTAGCCACAGCTGCCCTGGGGCAGACTGACAGAAGCAAGGCTGCCACATCGCACCATCGGCCCCTCTGGCCAACACCAGTAGGCGGTAGGTGAAGTGTCTTGCCAAGGACAGAACGACCGAGTCAGAGTTGGGGCTCGAACCGGCAACCTTCCGATTGCAGGACAAACTGCCAACTCTTGAGCCACGCTCGCCCTTAGCGCCCTTAGGATTAGCATGTAGACGCTGCAAAACTATGAAAAACTGAGTGAAAATCTCATATCTTCCACCTGCACGACAAACTCTTTTAAATTTATTACACTTTGATCCCAACTGTTAAACAAAAACAGTAAAGAAAATCATTTTTTAATCAATTTTTACTGCAAGGCTGTTGTATTTCCAGTGATTATTTTCTTTCAATCAGATCTCCCAGTGTAGTGCGTCTGGCTAACAGAAAAGAAGACACGGCTTAGTTTCTGAGTCTTATGCATTGTTTTTCTTTGACAAGTATCTGCTAACACGATACTGTCATAATAAGTTTGATATAGTTTTCTTTCTTTTGCAGTTCATTGCTAATTATGAGGTTTCGAGCTACTCTGATGTTCAGCATCTTTTCCATAAAAGTTGCTCTGTTTGGTGCTTTGTGGTTAATGTTCACATCTGCAAACCATGAGGTGCTTTGCGTTGAGAAATATATTTATTATTCCAGTGGCGGTCCCCACCATTTCCAAGTATTTTCTCCACACCTGTTTTGATGAAGGGCCATTAATCACCTTCACTCACCAACACCTGTGACACTCTGCTGCGCTGACCAGCTTGATCAATCAGTACTCGGCCTCTAATGAACAACTGGCCAATAAAATGACGCTTTTATATGTTGATTTATGAGACTCGTTCTGGCTGGTGGCATGTCACACACATTTAACTGTACCAATCTAATACAGAATATTAAATTTAAAAAAATTATATCCATTGTTCCATCAGAACGGTATTGACTTTTTCTATATCAGATAATAGCCTCTGCAGGTCATCATTCATACTTAAGAGTGTGTGACTGATCCAGTGCAAAAGGTGATTATGAAACATTTCTTGGCCTCTTCTATTTTCTGTAGTTTCTTTTTCTTTACTTTCCAGTGTCCAGAAACAAACTTTTATTTCCTGATTCACTCAGGAATCAGTTAAACCTCCAACTTGGTTGCCTAACTGTCTCTGACGTGACTTGTATGATAAGGACTTGGGACAAGTGCCTTTCCTCAGTGTTTGTCTTCTGCTCCCAGAGTTGACCAACACTGTGTAATATTAGCTTAAAAACTGAGTGCACTAATCATTATTGTCAACAAATGACTGGTTCAGAACACACAGGCTGCACATAAGGACAATAAACAATGAAATGTTGTGACTTTAGGTATATCTTTTTCAGGGACAACTGCAGCAAGAACATAAACTAAGGTTAGCCAGCTTGCTGCTAAGCTAGGTATCAAGCATCTTATCTAGCAATTTTCATTACTAGCAAAGTCAGTTTTATTAAAGGCCCCAGTCTCACAGGCCTAGAGACTGGTTAGTGATCATCCGTAAAAGTGTTTATTCCAGGACTGGCCTGCAAATCATTTTTGGAAGTTGCTGGGTGATATTGGTCACAAAAAGGTGCTAAGCTAAAAACCTTGCAGTTGTTTGCTATGTTTTCTGATGGAAAAAACACTTGCAAACAACTCACAAGGTGGCAGTGAAAGTGTGAAGAGTACGATGCAAACCAGCAACAGAGACTGCCAACTTTCAAAGTAAAAGTTGCAACTTTGAAAAAGTTGGGCATGTTGGTTACAATGGGAAGGCACAACTTTTACTGTGAAGACAAATATTTCCCATTTCCAGTTTATGTGACACTTTTTCCAGACAACCAGAGGTTGCCAGGATATCGCCAGTCATAGTATGCATTTGTGACCGAGGCCTAAAAAAGCCCAACTGGCCAAGCAGCTATCAGGGGGAAATGGACTTAATGTCAGCAGGGCGTTCAGTTCATTAAATTATCGTTGTCTTTTTTTTTTTGGATTCAGATCTGATTCTGAGCTCTCTTTCTTCTGACTAATGTTGCCTAATGTTCACCCTCCTGCTAACACTGAAGAACTGCAACTCAATTCATTCATTCAACATCATCTTACTTGCTACGGTTTAACTACACAACGTGTATCTGGTGAAGTGGTTGCTTTGTTGGATTATCAAACAGGGATGTCTGTCTGGCCAAAACTTATGAAGGATTCAAATTTGGCCCAGTGGATAGTTTTGCACAGTGTAGAATTTTTGGGATTTGCAGATTAAAGATACATTTAACTTTGATATTGTTTACTATGACAGATGATGAATGCTGAGTCATTATTGGTAAATGTTTTGTGCTTTTCCTGTAAAGATAAATAAACTATTTTAAAACGAGAACAAGAGGCTTGTTTGCAGTGCACTATTAGATGTGGTTTGTCGTTTTGTCACAACCATCTCATCCACTAATTGATGGATAAGATGAGAGTCACTCATCAGTCCCTCCGGGTAGAGGCCCTCTCGATTTTTCACAAGGGGCACAGGCTGATTTCACACCTGCCATGTTTGAACGACTTAAATGAACCCCACAGCATCTGACCTCATTTTGTTTGAGCTGTTGTGAATTGAGCAGTAAACAGCAAACAGTTTCTCAACCTAAAATTATTTATGAAACTGTTTATTTAGGACAAATCTGCAGGATCTTTTAATGTTTTAAGTTGAACTTAAACCATTAAAAGATCCTGCAGATTAAAATATATAGCAATTAATGTCTTCCATTGCCAATTTTCCCTCAGATAATTGATATTGTATGGTCAATAAAATGTCTGAAAACAATTAAAAAATGCAATCTGTATTCAAAAGGCAACGTCTCTAACTGCTTTGCAATGTCCAGTGAACCAAGTTATATTTAATGTATCCTCAGAAGACAAGGAAAAGCAAAAATGTTTGTATTTAAAATGCTACAAGCAAAATATATGAACAATAACGAACACAAAAATCCATCATAAGAATAGTTGATATTCTGTGGATGAAACAACTGATCATTGGAGTTTTACTACAAAATAAATGTGGCACATGCACATACCTTAAAAATAATAGCAAAAAAGAATAGTGAAAAATTAGTGAACCAATAAAAATTCAACCCCATAAAGGGATTTGTATGATCTCTCTCACACACCTGTGTCAGGAAGCCATTCTCTCTGTTGCCTTTCCTGCAGAAAAGAGGAGAAAAAGAGGACGGTCTGAGTCAATTAAGGTGACTGTTGCTATAATTCGGTCTGCACTGCAATGAAACCAACCTAATAATACCCGTTCCCTTCCCGCAGCTGAACTGTCTTTGCCTTTATTTAGCTTCATGAAGCGATTTGCTCAAATGAAAAGAGATTTTAATCGGGTGTTTCTCACTGGGGGCCGTTTGAAAAGGGAACAGAGCAAAGCACTTTCCACTTGCTACACTGAACTACAGGACAACAGTGGACTCGTTTCAATTCAAGGTTATCGTTTTAGGATTTCCGATATAACGTGTGTGCTGGTGAGATATAAGTCCCTTCAGACAAGCTCATTATGTTAATCTGACAGCAATTTACATGTCGGCCTCAAGCAAAAATATGCACAATGGTCAGTTCGAGGCGTTGTGACAGTCTTACCAGGTCAGGTTAAATGTGAAGGAAGAGAAAACTGTGGGCATCTTGTGCTATTAGTTATTACTTCTTATGCATCATATCTGTTAAATACGCCAACAAAACTGAGGAAAGGCGCTGCAGAGCATTGATCTTGTTATATCAGATCTGTCTGTCCCCCCACCACGATGTTGCCATAAAGGACCAAGGACGTTCGGTTTCTGTTTGCATATTTTCAAGCCAGCTGTGGGGAGCAATGGTTCCCCAAAACACTTTAAATGCAGCATGTGAATCCTGACTTTACAGGGATTGTGCACTGTTGGATATTTAAAGAAAAAAAACCATGCAGCATAGACAGAACATCCTGAAATTGAATAGAAAATTGATTTGTACATTTAAGATGTGGAAGGAAGCATTTCTGCTACAAAGGTTTGTCTGTGTTTAGAGGTAAATGGTACAAAACAGCGTTTATACTGCTCTTTAAAATTTCGACATGAATTATTCTGCTTTATTGCTTTCACACACAGCTCACAGAGTTTGGTGCTTGATCACTTTGGTTGTTCAAAAAGTTTCTCTCATTTTCTCCCCACTGTCATTTTTTGTCATTTTATCTTTGTTGAGAAAAACATGAATAAAAGAATTCAAACTATGTTCAGTTTATCTGCCTCATGTTTAAAGTTGCAGGTGGAGGCAGGAATGGTCAGGTACAGACCAAAACAACCACACTGAGACCCTTTGACTTTGTTTGTGATGACAACTTGATTTAACCCTGATCTGAATCAACTATGTGGTGTTTCTGGAATATTGTAGCGTACCAAACTATAGCCACTAGCAGCTGTTAGGAGTAAACGCTCCATCTTATCCACTAGACTGGAGCACAGCACCTTCTTCTTGTATTTACTTTTGTTGTCCCACCTCTGAGACATGATTTACAATGATGCATTTTGGTTCTGCTGTTTGGAGTTTTCTCTGTTAAAAGAAACCAAACCACAGGAAGAAGCTACAAGTTTACAATATCAACAACTGATTTGGGCTGGATTAAATGAACTCTAGTCCTGAAAACAAACCCAAAAGACATCCTAAGTCAGAAATCTAAAAGAAAAACACATAAAAAATGTATGTGCACTGGCTCATATATTACCTGTATATAAATGTCACTTCTGTGTGTAAGCTAAATTGCACCTTTTGCTAAAAAGTTACTGTTTCAAACTGTACATGGATTTCTAGTCTAATTTATTAAAAATCTTTTCAAGTATATGTGTTTAAAGCAAAGACAAATGATTTTCAGAGTTTTTCAGAGACGTGACCTCCAACATTTCCTGCACCGTTTATAACAATTTAGCCAGTGAAAGGAAAGATGAAGCTTTTTGTCTTCCATGAGCAAAATTTCCCCTCACTAATGGAAAATCTCTAATTTTCTCAGACGGGGCTCCACTGGGGATTGACTTGGCTTAATGCTCTTCTGAAGGTTGAATTATTCCTGTTATTGTATACCAACATATGTTAGAGACACCGTCACAATAAATACAGGGAGTATCGTCTACATTTACTACACACAGTCTGCTGAAACAAGCTTTATCACCTGCAGTTTTTCACGGTTTGACCTCATTTCTTACAAAAGAGGCTGCTGAGCAAATGCAGCCATTTTTTTCAGATGTCACTTGATCTGTCATAAGCTACTATTCGCCACGCCGTGAAAGCCTGGACAGGCAGCAGGGGAGGGGGGCATTTTGGCTTGGTTTTTGACTCGGTGTCTGGCAGATGAAGCATCACAACCCTCAGGGACTGATAGTGTTAGAGGAGACACCTGTTTTACAGTATTCCCAATAGCTTTGAGGTTCCAAACCCGAATAAAACAAGTGAGTAGTTTCCTGTTTGATATTCTAGATGGTAGTAGATTGGTGTGTTTGCGAATGCATGAGTCATTTTTCTGCATGTGTTGAATAGTCAGTGAATATATCTGAATAAATGAAATTCAATATAAGGCATGCTGAATTTGTGTTATTTGAACAACTGTCACTATTTCAGATAGCTTGGATTGATAAATAAATATAAGCTAGTAATTAAATGGTATTATAGAAATTACAACCTGTGTATGTGGTGAGCTTTGATGTTTTGTAAACCTTTTGTTTCTCTCTCCTGCTTCCCCCCAAACCCTTTCCAAGTCTATGATTTCCATAAGTAACATGGCATGTCAGTCACACACACTGAGACCATAAATAGAGGCATGCACAGCCAATGTTCAGTAGGTCCATGGCGAGCTGAAAGCATAATGCGCGTAGCCGACATACGATCATTGTGCTCGAGGCCCTCTCCCTGCACTTTCATTTGAATGCTGCAGCCTGAAATCAAGTGTAAAACTGTCAGGATTTGTCAGTGTTGTGCTTCCACGCCGCACTTATTTGAGTGGACAAGGAGCCAGCAAGGAGCACACGGGGCAGACACAAGCTCTGTGTGTGTGGTTGTAATACTCATGTTGTGGGGACATAGATCTGTTCACACACTCACATTGTGATGACCCAGAGACAAAAAGCAGGACATCGTAATGTTTTCATTAACCTGAAGACTGAAGATTTGATTCAAGGCAAGATATAGTTTTGGGTAGACAGGTAGTGGTTATGGTCAGGTTTAGAGTAAGTCTATAGGACATGAATGCAAGCCACTGAGGTGATGGAAGTGTGTGTGTGTGTGTGTGTGTGTGTGTGTTAACACTTGTGTAACACTGGAGGCCACAGTTTCAGGCTAGAGACTGTGAGAATAATCGTGTTTATCTGAAGTGATTGTGGTGACTGCTGAATGAATAACAATGCAGTGTGTACAAGCCATTGTGTTGCTTCTGCAAACATTCAGTGGAGTCAGATTTTCACTGAAACGACGCCCCTCTGTCCAACTTAAATCACTCAGTGGCCAAACTTAAGGCTAATGCATACTCTCTAAAGAGGGATTAATATTTAAAATCACAGTAAAACATCCCAGCAACATGGATAGTTCTTACTGCCTATTGAAAGCTGTTATAGGTACCTAGAGTGGGATGGAATTTGCAGTGCCATATTCAAAGGTGCTGTTACAAGTATTATTTCATTTATTGCTGCAGAGGTACTATATAGGTTCGTGTAGTAAAAGTTGCAATATTATTAAGAGATGTAATGAAAGAAAAGGTACTTGAGGACAAGTTCAAGTAGAGACAGGACGTATTATGCAGACATAAACAGACTTTAGAAGTGTGAAATAGAATAGGAGATAAAAATAAGCTCAGCTAGACGAAAGGCAGATTTAACCGAAGAACGAAAACTACTATTCACCAGTGTCGACAGTGGTAACGCCAAGATTGGGCTGTGGCTGATACAGCGCAACTCAAAAGAACCATTTGAGGTAAATATCGCATAGAAAGCATATAAAGTGCTTCATTCAAGCTATAAGAATCGCAGCGGAGCATGACAGAGCAGCACTGGATTCAGCTCTGCTCTACAGTGTGTCAATAGAGTAATCATCAGAAGATTAGGCAGGAAAATTAGCCAGCTATTCGTTGAGCAATAATCTATCCCACCTGCTCATTAAAATAAACACTGAATCTCAAATAGTTTAAATCAGCGCTGAGTGGGGAAAGAGCTGCACCATCAATATGCTAAGTGAGCATCTCGACTTCTCAAGCAGAGTTTTAAGTCGTTTTGGAAAACTGGGGTGTTTTTTGTAATGGATCAAAATATGCAAATGAATTATACCTTTGCATAATTATATTGAAATACAGTACATTTGCATGGCTACAATTTATTATCCCTCATATCGTCATTTACCCCGTCTCAATTTTCTGAAGAAATTTGCATTAACTCATGCTTAATTTTTTTCTGTCTTTCAAATTAATAACTTTATTTGTAAAGCAGTTAAACATGGCTTTGCTCAGTTCGCCAGGGTGTTCGCTGCAATAGTATTTGTTATGGTAAGTCAAACGAAGTAGCATGTGGTGGCTAATGTTAGCAAATGTTGATGTGTCGATTTTAGATGAGATTCGATTTTTAGATTTGGCTGCGGAGCTGTTTGTGTAGTGTTGTGAAGCAGCGTCCTGTCACACACACAAGTGCAGGGATGTCAACTCATACAGCCTACCTTTATCTTAAGTGTGACCAACCAATAAAACTCCCCTTTCTGTCAGTGTAAAAAAAATAACTTTACATTTACTCCATGAGATATTTTAATGTAAGAAAAGAAGTGTCATTTCAGCAGGACGTCACAGTTTTTGTACATTATAAAAACAAAATGCTGTTGTAGTAAATTAAAGAAACCCGTCAGCATGACTCTTTGGGCTCAAGTTGTAAGAAATAAATGTGTAAAATTACAGAAAAAGCTCTGGCTTGTGGTTATTATAAAACCGAACATTTTTGTTAATTCACAGAAACCTCCCTTTTTTCTTTTGCTCTGAAATTAATGTAAAAATTTGTAAATACTGTAAACTCTAATAAATTTCGATCTATTCAACAGTGAAAATAAAACAACAGCAACTTTTCTGTCATCACTTAATTACATTGGTTTAGTATGAGTGGCTATGGGGGAGGTCTGTATCATTAGGAAAAGCTGCAAACTTGTTCAAATGCAGTTGAAAGTCCAAAGTATATGCTGTCCTTCATATTTTTCAAAGGAGTCCAACGGCCCAGATTGGTGTTTTTGCTGGGTCAATTTTGGTCCTCAGGCCTTATGTTTGACAACCCTGCTCTAGCGCAACGTTATAGTATCAGATGCAGTAGATACATGTGTAAAAGCTGATTAAGAACACTTAAAAAAAAAAAAGTAGAAAATTGTAACACAAGGTGGTTTGAATGCTTCTGAAGCATGTTTGAGCTGAGCTCGGCTGTTTAATTATGATTGTGATCATATCAGTCATGCCTTAGTAGCGGTGAAAAAATAATGAGTTTGTGCTGCGTGAGTGACTCTGTGTTTAATTGAATCCTATCCACGTACAACCTCTTGGAAATGTAAAGCTAGAGTGAAGGACTAATTTACTCTGATAAACCGGACTGCACTCTGCACATAAACACTGTATCATCTGGATATGGATGCACATTTTTAAAATATTTTACCCACAATGGTAACTTACGAACAACATAGCAGGGCTGCATTTTAAGCAGACTGAAAAGGACCAATGATAAATGACGCCTATTGTTGTCAAGTAATGCCAGGAAGGAAACTGCCTTTGAGTGCCCTTAAGGGAGCATGCAGGTGTGAACCTTGAATAGAAAACGCTGCTGAGAAGAAGAAGAAGAAGAAGCAAGGAAAGGGGGGAGATGTGGGAAGTTCATGTTGTTAACAGCCAGTCCTCTCCCAGCTCCCCCATCTCTCTCTCTCTCCCCTCTTTCGCTCTCCCTTACATACTCATACTGGTAAAAGAATACACACTTGCTCTTCAGACACTCTCAGCCTCCTTTCTTTCTCCTCCGCTCCTCAATCTGCCTCGCTTCTGTCTCTCCTTTCGTCTCATAAAGGGCAGCGCGATCAGCAGAGCATGACACTTTTAATTGAAGCACACATGTGCCGTGCTTTCGCTGCGGCACTTTGGATCATAGCCAAGACGTGTCACTGACTGCGAAAGGATCGTCACAATCAAAGTGGAGAGAAGAAAGATACAGTAAAGAGACGGAGAAAATTATCTGCGACTTTGTTGGGGGTTTTTTTGGACAACTTCTGTGATGGGAGATCAGCCAGCAGGAGAAGCCTGAATCAAGAGCAGAAGAAAGTGGCAAACAGAAGAAGCTTAAAACACGTGGAGATGCTGTTAGGTAAGGCTGTTACTTTTAAGATTTGTGCCAATACTGCTAATTTGTGGGAAAGTAACTGAGGACTTATCTTTTTTCTTTTTTCTTTTTTTTTAATGTGATGTTTTTTGTGCCTCCATTTGCCTAAATGCATGCGAGCGCTCTGCTGTCAATGTGTGTTTTACAACAATGACTTCACATCACAGCTCAAGGGCAGGCTCGGTCTCCTGCCTACCATCTGCCCTCATTCAGTTCCTCTGCATCCAAAATGAGTCCCCGGCCTGTTTGTTTTCATAATTGACCCCTTTTGATGGAGCCAAGTGTGGAGTTCAGACCAATACAAACCTGCCGTTCCCAGATGTGTCAAGTCATTTTAAAGCCACACAAGAACATTGCTGATATCACGGTGCAGATTGCTGGCAATTATGTCTCTGCGTCCCCAGGGAAATATGCCCAGATTAGCTTGCATAATTGGAGCCTGTTAAAGATAAAGGCAGTGTGGGGATTTTTAGTCATTTGTGTTTGGGGTTTTTGTTTTTTGTTTAGATAAGGCATCAAATTTATTGCATTTAAAGTATTTGAATTCAGGATCTGTTTGGTGCGATGTTAAAGTCCATCTGATTTACCATCTGATTTTTAAGTAGGCAGAGGAACTTACCTTCTCACGTTTTACTTGACCTGTAAATAAATGTGTTTATTTTTTTAATCTACCTTAGAGTTTATTATTTCAGTTAAAACCAAATTGATTTGCAAGTCTGTCTGCGACACGAGGCTCACTCATTCGTGGGTTTCCCCGCAGCACAGAATGCCAACACAGTCCTTCACAAACTGTTTATTTTAACGCACACACTTGCAACACATTCACAGAGCTGCCGCTTTACAAGCCCAGCTCTGCACAAGCTTTCTTAGCAGTCCCCTTTCTCCATGCCGAATTCTACCTTTGCCGTGTTGTGCACTCCTGTTACTGTCCCCCCACACCCCAGCATTCTGCTAAAATAAAGAGAGAGGATGTGATTAACCCATGCACAACAGGTGCACCATTCACCCCAATTGACAATGCCTTCTGAGCCATCAGCTCCACCTCTTCCATCTGTACCCCTTACTACTTTTCTCTTGGTTATTTCTGGGCAGTTTGAGGTAGTTTACACTATTTTCTCACAAGTAACATAACTCATTTCCTGCTTTTTGTGTTTATAATAGCTTTCTTATCAGGATGAGACATAATTCTTTAGCCAATAGAATTACCAGGAAGGCTACGTTTAAAATTATGTGTATCCACGTATTTTGGAATTTCTGCAGCTTATGGATACACACAACTCTGTGGATGAAAATGCAGAGCATGTCTATGTGGCTGCTTTAGGCTCTTTCGCCTTTAAACAGCAGATTAAGGAGATCAAAGGGAAACAGCTGAAGAGACGATAACTATGAGAGTTTTGCCTGGTGGCCATACTGCATCTGTTCTTGCCTCTTCACCACTTGTCAAAAGCTCAGATTTGAGCTTGCAGTGACATCCTGTATGTGTAAATCTGATCTCTGTGCACCATTACATCAGTCTGATACAAAATCCTAGAATAAAATTTTTGAATTTTTCTCAGCTTTCAATTTTATGATTATTACTTTTCTCTGAGAGTAGTAGAATATATATAGAATATAAAATAATCATTTTATCATTGCAATAAGAACTTGTGTAATAAATATACAAATGCAATGAGTAAAAATTTTAACTTTTTACCTTTTAAATAAAGAGGATTCTACTGATACATCCAGCAAGCTTCACCCTGACCATCGTTATGATTTTAGAGGATCCAACATCCGACTGATACAACCTCATGTTTAAAACCTTCATGGAAAAAATAACATAGTGTGAGCTCAATAGCTAATATGTACAATTCAATATTTGGTTATTTAGTGCGCATCATATCATAAATGCTAAACTGAACAATATTTTCACACATTAAGATTTTATTGATATCCCTTAGGCAGGATTGACATACTCTATATGGACAGACGTACTGGGCCGCTTACAGATTACAACTGCAGGAACTGTTAAGTCCAGGCGCACAATTTTTGTGCTGATGTAAATACCAGAGTGGGTTTCCTGTGGTTTCTAAACAATAGTTTAGTCATAATACCACTTAGAGTTGATTGTGGAATATCTAAGAGGGAAGAAATGTCATGATCTCACTTGTTGCAGCTGTGGCATCTATTACAGTACCGCACTCAACTTCGGTGAGATCTTTACAGAAGTGTTTACAAAGGCAGATTTCATGGCTAGCTTCTTTATTTTATACAACTGTGGTAATGTGGCTGAAAACACCTGAATTAAATGGGTAAGTTATGACCTATATCGTCTACTTATGGTATCACCCTGAAACAATCCAGTGCAATAGCACTGGTCCTTGTGTCATACCATATAATGCAGTTGTTCACATACTTCTTATAGTAGAAAACATAAGACAATCAACTAATGAGCTACTACCTGAGTAGCTCATTAGTTGATTGTCTTATGTCATGATTGTCTCATGACCTGCATGCAATAAAAAGGCTGATAAATCTTTGGTAGAATTAGGGGTGCACATTGCACATACCAGTTTATATTATTGCACTGCCAGAAAGTAGTCCTGTGACAGTGAAACTATTGTATTATTAGGTTTGTCCCCTACATAAAGTGTTGGAACACAATAATCAAAGTGAGAAAAGAGTCCCTGTGGTGTTTAGTCTGCACCTGAGAGCAATGACTGTTTTGCTGCATGTGCTGAAAAGTTTCTTGAGCATCTTCCCATTAGACTCACCTCCACCAGCTCCCAAAACAGAACTTGGGATCCTAATCAGTTTAAGTCTGGGGTTTGCTGCCTTTACCCTGCTGATGCAACTATAAAAAGACCACGCTCACAACCCCACTGTGTCACATGCTGTTGAAGGACCTTTATCAGTAAATGGAGTCGATTCTGCTTCTTTTTGAATCAGTGTCTGTCTCCAAGTACGTCTCCTCCCAGCTTAACTTTATACAGCCAACAATTGCTGTGTCTTCACAGAATTACTGCAAATATAACAACTGTGATCATTCCTTGATGCTCGACACACACACAGTGAAAAGGAAGGGCGTTAAAGCAGGCCCCTGCGGTGCTGCTCACTGTGCTGTCAGAAGGGCACCTCTGCAGCCGGACGTACTGTGCTCTACCCTCAAGGAAATTTGGAATCAAGGCTAAAAGTATAGCACCCACCTTCATGTCTGAGCTTTATAAGAAGTCAGATGGTATTTGAAGTATTGTAGAAGTTGCAGAATTTGACACTCGCAGTATTGCCTGCCACACGTTTTTGTTTTTAATGTACTCTTAATTTGATCTGTTATTGTATATTTTACACATGTTGGTATGGGATATTGTATTTGTTTTAAATGTTATATACTTATGTGGCATGTGTATTTTGACTTTTGTCGCCATGATGCCAGGTCTTTCTTGGAAATTAGGTTTTTAATCTCAATGAGAATTTTTTACCTGGATAAATAAAGGACTAATAAATTCAGATGGTGAATGATGCTCAGCCATAGCCTTGTAGTCATAGAGGGTGGAGAGATTCTTTAATTCTTTAAGCCCGGTTAGTTCTGATATTTTATTATCTCAATTAAAATGGTTAAATATGTTTATTAATAAAGTTTTTTTTATGTGTAGAGTAGTTTGGCTACAAGCTACCATGATGCAAATTGGACTGCTCTACGTCTGCACAGCTAAAGAAGTTTCTCACTTCACTTTTCCTTTTAATCACTGGAACAGAGAAATTCCCATTCATGCAAATTAAGCGTGATTTTACGACGCATCATATTAGCTACGAGACATTAATCTGTGTTCTGTGTGGGTGGCGAGATTCAAAATAAGCTAGTCAGTGTTTCTTTATGTTACAGGAAAAAGTTTCTCAGTATGTTTGCAAAGCTCGGCGTTCGTGAGTCAGTTTAAATGGATCATTAATTTTCCTGTTGGGGGACATATTCAGAATCCAGCAGTGATAATGACCTATTATTATAATCGAAGGGTAATGAGTATGGAACAGTAAGGTTTTAACTGCAGTATAGATTGTCTTAGAGAACAAATTTAATTAGTCTACTGTACTGACTTGATACCTTTTGCCATTGAGAGCATTTTAATTTGCTGTAGCTGATTCACAGCAATATTTGAAGCACTGTTTAGAGCATAAACAGCTTGATTTTTATATTTTGATTTCTCTGATTTTACTTTTATGTGTGTGAAAAAACTCTGCCAAATCATATGTAGCACATGAAAGCAGTTTTAGACATGGTCAGGATGGTGTGCTGAAGTTCAAACTGGCATAATTTGGCATGGTTGTGGGTGCCACACAGGCTGGTTTGAGTGTCTCAGTATCTGTTGATCTACTGGGATGTCCCTACACAAACGTCTCTCAGGCACAGAGGCTGCTCTAAGATAAAATATCCATTGAGCTGTGGTTCTCTGGGTAAAAATGTCTTGTCAGAGGACAATGGCCAGACTACTTGAGCTGATAAAAGGGCAGCCTTAACTTGAAGAACCACTCGTTACAACCCAGGTGTACAGAAGAGCATCTCTGAATGCACAACACGTTGAACGTTGAGGCAGATGAGCTACAGCAACAGAAGAAGAGCACATCTGTGCCACTCCTGTCAGCTGAGAACAGTAAACCGAGGCTATAATTCACATGGGCTCACCAAAATTGGAAAGTAGAAGATTTGAGAAACATGCGTGTTATTTTGCATGTGGTCACACTGGATCTGTTTTCCTGTTGTTACTAAAGAATCTTGCCACGTAAATGTGGCAGGTTGTCTAAATCTGTGTCAACTTCTGCATGCGTGTACATTTCATGTTTTGGAGGGGCAAAGCATGAAATGGACACGGTGGATCGGCATGTATATTACACGCTTTGTCGTGATACTGGGCTAGCTAAATCACAGGCTGGTGCAGTAAAAAAAACAAAACTGGCACGCATCACAGTGACTGACAGCCCCAATCAGTCATTGTGGTTTGCTGACAGTGTGAGTTTGATTAGCCAGACTTGTAATGATTGCAGGAGTGCAGACACTCACATGTTCACTTGTGAAAGCATTGCACTGTTTCCTTCACCAAATCTAATGTAAATCAAAAGATTAGCAATTAAAACTTTATATTAAGTCTTGTGAGGACCTTTTTTAAGTATAGTTCTTGATTCTTGGAGCATTCAGTCTCCCAGACCTATTGTACAGTCGGTGGGGTGTTGTAAAAGGCATGTTATGAGGTTGAATGATGGCTGATTTTAAATTGTCGGTCTCTCTCTAGATATATAATTTTGTAACTGATCACATCAGTAAAATGTGAGTGAGACACTTTATGTTTGAATGATTATCTATGAGGGCTGATTAATGTTAATTTGATAGGCTATATGTACAAATCTGTATTAAGCATCTTGATAATGGCACAATTATTATACATGCATTGGGGAAAAGCATTAAAATGATGATGAATTACACATTAATTTCCTCCTTCATATCATATTGGACTTTTAGCTGTACATGAAGAAGCTTAGGGTGACTCACATCCTGCATCATCAGGAGGGCAATTTTTTCCAGATGTATCCTGGGAATGGTGCTGCATGCCAAGACCAACTACATTAAGGCATTTTAATGGCTTAGGCACATGCCACAGATTTCTGTCATATTCTGGATTTGCCAAAAAGTCATGCACCCTCAGGATATCTGCTTCTGCAACCAGGCTGTGAGAAGGGGACGTGTGCGACACACATCACAGGACTCCTGAAGGCCTTCTACTGCATTACATCACCTGCTGCGTGACTCCTGTGATTCAAGTGAAATCATATTTTTTAATTTTTTCAAATAATTACCTTCAGATTAAAAGTGACATTTAAATCCCATAGTGTGTGTATGTGTGTGTCATCAAAAATAGCATGAGTGACGCAGGAACTGTTTTCTAACCGTCGGCTACCAATACATCAGAGAGGCTTGAGAGTGATTAATCATGTTCTTTTAATTTGAGCCTATTCTTGTGTAATCTAAGGAACATTTTTTATTGCTGTCAGCTTTATTGAAAATTCACTGGAAACGATTACTGCTTACCTACGTAATTTCTATTGGAACTACACCAACTACAGATTACTGGTTACTGCCCGTCTTCAGACAGTCAACAGACAAAACATGACAGCGATTCCTGGGTTTTCCATTTTATTTTTTTATCTGCATTTATTGGGTTATATTTAAATAGAAGTATTTACAAAATGTGGATTTTTTTTTTGTGAAAAATGAGTGAAATTTAATGAGTTCTACATTTTGGTTATGCTGCCCCTATGAACAGAAACAGGTTATCTGAGGGTCTCTGGTACTGTCTGACATGATATAATTGGTAGTGTAACAGCTGGGCCTACTCCAAACAAGGACCCATGGGTTGGTGAATAAACATATAACTAATTGGTGAAGGGGAACAGGTGTGAAAGGCACCACAGGTGAAACTGATCAGGCAGTAAGCAGTTAACAAGAGAAACCTCCAAAGCAAGTAAAACTAACAACAATCGACAAGAGCCAAAGATTACAAAATTTATCAGGAATTAACCAAAACAAAACAGCAATCCAGTAATTATGTTTGTTTTGTTTTGTTCCTTTAGCCAGTTTTAGTTTCCCTTTATTTGACACGATAGTATAGAGCAGGGGTGGGACATCAGTGTTCCCTACTGATCGTTTATTGGCATGCAACACTAAGTTGAACTCAGTTCTGCTCAATATTCATTTTATCTATTTATAAACTGCTACTGGTAAGAACTGACATTTCTATTTTGTCCAATTTCAGCCCGGCCTTTCCAAGCATGCATTTAGCATTTAGCTTGAACAAATCACTGTCATACACGCTTTCATTCAGCGCATCACAGCCAACTCCTCCATAATCTCAAACTCTTTTGCTATCCCACTTAAAGAGATTAGTAACTGGGGTGTGTCATGCACATCACAGCTTTCATCCAGGGACATATCCCCAAATTCTTCTTTTCTTTCAGGGCAGAGTCCAGCAAGCACCGTTTGATAAACTCCTGATCAGAGAAATGCTTACTGTTTTTTGTGATTTTTGTGGGAAATAACAAATCTGGTCTTTACTGTGTTTTGGATGTGTGTAAAGCTTGAAAAAGTCTTTGTTTTTTTGCACCGTTGTTAGCAAAGATTCAGATGTCCCACTCTGCATCAGTCAAATTCTTGTGTTACTCTGCGTGTTTAGTTTCATAAAAGCGATTCAAATTGTAATCCTTAAATGCAGCATTCTGCTCTTTAAAAACTATGTGCACCACTTTACCTGTGACCAGTAAATGAATGAAATTTGTGATTTCCCATTGACGCACAGGCCAGTTGAACAACCAATGGGCTACTTTGGCTCCAAGTCTGTTATAGAGAGTAGACATGCACCAGTAGCAGGGGCAAGGTGGACACACCAGAAATGGTCTCAGTGGGGCTCAAACTGAGGCCCCCCTGCCGTAACCATAGCGGTCCCCAACCCCTGGTCCACGGACCCATGCCGCTCTGTGAGTCGTTTGGTACCAGGCTGCGAGAGTTGAGGCTCAGGTGTGAAATTTTTGGTTTTCAGGGTTTTTATCGTTAACTCTGTTTCCCTGGGTCTTTTCCCGTGTTGTAGTTGTGTGTCTTATTTTGAAAGAAATATTTACGCGTTACCATAGCGACCAGAGAGCATTAAGGGGCAGAGAGGATGGTGTTACTCTTAATGTTGTTGGTGCATTTCAGGAGGACGCTGCTAATAAAGTTACACAATTACACAGTGAATTCGCATTTATTATTATATTTACAAAATACCACTGTTTTTGTCTTGGTTGTATCATTTTATTTTTTGTATTTATCCACGACACCTTAAAGGCCTGTCAGTGAAAATATTGTTTGACATTAAACCGGTCTGTGGCGCAAAAAAGGTTGGGGACCGCTGCCGTAGCCTTTTGGTTTCCTACTCCTGTTTTTGCTCAGGCCGTGTGCTGGTGCTATTGGTCTACATTCATGTTTACGTGGGTGGTATGTTCACATGCATCTGATTTTTTATTTTTTTTTCCCCCAGCAGAACATTGGGTTATTTACTTCACCAAACGATGGGTCTAATTTTGTTGCTGATTTGCATAATTTGATATTTGTTGTAGCTTGAAAATATTAATGAAATTCTGAATGCAATATTTACAATTTAAGGCCTTTTTTAAATTTAATTTGTGGTGGATATTCATGCTCCAACAAGGACAATTGATTAGTGGTACTGTATCACAGCTGTTTGGTTTTCATTTACTGGCAAAGTCTGGTATTCTGCCAAATCAAGAAATGCAGACAGTCGGTCTCAGAGTTATCCAGCACTCTGAAGCTAAATAATAATGCACTCTGTTTTCTTCTCTGTTGTCCGTGACTCTTGAGGACATTTGCATTAATACACCTTCCGTGCCCTCAACACAGCAGTTGGTATTATGTGGTTATGCCTTTGTCTGAGACCTACATAAACTCTAAGGAAAGATATTTTAATTATTTTTAAACTACTGCTTGGGTGTGAAACTAGAACAACCTTTTCTACCACCCACTGGCTACTGCTCATGTCTGGTTGCTGTCTGAAGACATTTTCTGTTTGTCTGTCAAACAGTTTGTCTGTCATTGGGTTTTTTTTAAACACTTCATTTAAAGAAACAGCACACATGAGCGCACAGTAGCAAGTGAACATACATACACACACTCCAGGCATTTTGTCAGCAAAATGGATTAACGTTTTGGTATTTTGCTGAAATGCTGACAGGAATGAAAATATTGTGTCTCCAGTTCTGACAACGTGCCTTGGAAATCAAGCAGTGAAATGCAAAACCTGCTAAAATATGCAGCTGCCAGGAGACATGACATTGCCCACAAAAAAAGGTTGACTGCAAATTAAGATACTCTCTATCTGAATTCATGTAATAAACTGGTACAATTTGTGCATGATTAGGTCAACTGCAGTGAAATGTAGTGGGGGAAAAAAAGCATCACATTGTTTTGAAGCATCAAGCATCAAGTTGAGCTGAGAAGCAGCCATGCAACCTTCATAGGGATCGGCCGCAACTCCCCTTCATAGATATCCTATTAATGAAGTCGGGTACAACATAAAAGGAGGGACTGGATTAGAGACTGGTAGCAAAGCTGTCTGCAAGTCAAAGCAGTATGAATAGTGGACCCCAAATGAGAGTCATCCACACATTCACACACTGGTGATGGCAGCTACATTGTAGCCACAGCTGTCCTGGGGCGCACTGACAGAGGCGAGGCTGCCAGACACTGGCGCCACCAGGCCCTCTGACCACCACCAGTAGGCAACGGATGAAGTGTCTTGCCCAAGGACACAACGCCCGAGACTGTCGGAGCCGGGGCTCGAACCGGCAACTTACTGATTACAAGACGAACTGCCAGCTCTTGAGCCATGATCGTCCCATGTTTATATTTTTTACCTCAGCCACTGTGCATGTGTGTTATTTAGTGTTACTGAGCTGCAGCCCAGGAGGTAGAGCAGGTCATCTACTGTTCAGAAGGTCCCTGGTTCCTCTAGTCTCTATGCCAAAGTATCAATGGGCACGATACTGAATCATAGATTCCCCCCTGATGTGAATGTTGGATACAAAAAGTGCTTGTATGAATGGGTGCTTTGAGAGCTCAAAGAGAGTAGAAAAGTGCTAAGAACCAGTCCATTTATTCACTGGACCTGAGCTAGATAAATTTCAGTAAAAATCATAAAATGGTGGCTTTGTAAAAGTTTTGGCAGGTAGTTTTCACATTCTCTCATTTTTCAGCTGTTCTTATGTGTAGCATTACATATGGATCTTTTGTAAAGTGGTAAAATACTACAGAAGTACTGTAAATGTGTATTTTGAGCATTTGTTTTTAGCTTTCACGTAAGCAGATTTGCTCTCTTGTTTTTGTGTTTTGGGAAGGCTAAAGAAAATACATCAACCTTTACATTGCCAACTGAAGAAAGCCAAAGCTTGTCTGCTACAGTTATCAAGTTGTGACTCTACAATGACTGTTTAGTTGCAGGGACTCATTTTCTGTGACAGTTAACTTTGCAGCATTGTTGTAAACCTATTTCCTTTTAATTAAAATAAACAGCAAAACCATAAAAAATATTACAATAGATCTGTAATAAATTCAGCTGCCGTCTTTAATGCAACATTGATGAAGATCTCTCGAAGTTAGATTGTCCTCTCTGAAGCCACTAAGGCATCAGCCTTCAGACTCACTCCATCAGGCAGACACCCACATTTACTGCAGCTCAGAGAGGAGCATCGAGATAGAAAGCTGCTAATTACTAAGTTCATGAGGCGGATAAAGCTGCGCGCAGGCTTTAAATATCAATAAGTATGTGCTACACATTTGCTAACTGCTATTCAGCTGGTCTGATTGGACGGAAGCTTATCTCAATTCAAGCAGATGGTGGCAGTTTATTTGATAATGATGTGCAGAATGCATTGTAAAGGGCAGAGGGTCAGTGAAGGAAACAAAACACACTGAGCAGCCCTGATAGTGCAATCATGTTAATTTCCCTGTAGATTAGCTTTATCTCCTGGTGCCTGTTTATCTTTTGTGGTTATTTTGTAGAATACATCATTTAAACAAAGTCTGTGACGTAAAGATAGCAATTCAAATAATCTGTCACCAAAAATCAAACCCGTAATAGTCAAAATAATACCCACAATTCACCAGAGACCCTGATTAGTTATATGTTGCTGTAGTATTAACATTATACCAAATAAGATGCAAAAATTCTCAGGAAGTGAATCAGCTTCTGTTAAGTTGTCTGATGAAATTTGCTTGCTGGTTTGCTGCTTTGTGGATTAAAAGGTTAAAAAGGTTATGGAGACATTCTTTTTCTTTTTTCTTTTCCACATGCGGATTTTACATGCTGTTGAAGCTTCCACAACGGTATCCTGTGATTTTCCTTTGACCAGAGGACACTAGTCCCGAATTTCACCTTGAACAAATTCAATAAGAGTTTACGGACCCTGGGGTGAAAATGGGCCCACAGTGGTTTAGCTGAAAGTAGGACAGATTACCACGGGGAGCCTGATCTGGGTTGGATGGTGCCCTGCAGGTAGAAACTCACATGAAGCCGCTGGCTCTGCCAGCTGCGTCTGTATGACTTTAAATAGACGTTGACAGCCAGCAGGAGAACTTGCCTGTTGGCTGCCAGTTGTGGCCTAAATGTACTTTGTCACAATAAAGATGATTTATTTAAAAACCACACAGAGCATGGCGGGGGCAGTATTTCAAGCCATCATGGAAATTAGGCCTTCACTTTCCACTTTTTGTTTCCAGCGGCGAGAGCTTAACGGAGCTGTCAATGGCAGTCCTAATGGATGCTAATTCATCCTCCAGAGCTCATCATAAATACCGAGCTCTCTGCCCGTTGTGTAAGCAACGAATGGCATCATCATTACTGCAAAAGCGCAGTGCACTAACCACTTCTGTTTTATGACTCAGAAAAGCTGTGTGCTTCGTGCCATTATGGACTGGAAAACATACCATTCAATTTTCATTATTTGACAATATGTTTTGCAGGCTTGCAGCAAACCTATCAACAGAGGATACTTTTTTTTTTTTGCCTTTTTAGCTACACATTCCTAATCCTGCCTTTTTGATTAAACTAATGTAATGACAGAGTTAACTCAAAGATTAATGTTAAGTATAGGAAATGTCTGTGATTTTAAGATCCCACCATATAGAATATGAAGCACAGCTGTGACTGTAATGTTTGATTATATGTATAAAAGGGGCCATAGTGACATAGTTAATTATGCTCAAAGATTTTGTGTTACACAGGAGATGGTGGTCACCATAAAAGTGTTTTAAGTACATTCATTTAAATTTAATATGTTTGCAAATGCTCAGGTTATGGTGTCAAACACTCTGCATAACAACGTACAAAGTGTTTTAAAATGCTTAATGTCCTAAATAATAAAATTTTATATTATTTTAAATTATTAACTGAAGCAAGCAGTGCGCCTGTCATCCTGCTCAACAGTGTGTTAAAATTTAACTCGGGTAATTCAGATTTATGATGTGGCGAGGTACCGATGTCTGGAACAGGTATTTGGAAAAAAATGAGGAAAAGTGTAAATTGCAGGAGAGATCAGGCCAAAAGACACAGATGTATCAATTTAAAACAGACAAATAACAGATGTGCAGCAGAAACTCACTCATTGTCCCAGTTCAGAAAGTGGACCTGAACGCAGAATATGAGTCAGAAATGTGTAGCCATTTTTTTCTTGTTTATTTTTTTTTAAGAGAATAAAGATGAGATAAAATTTCAAGCTCACCTTTAAAAAAAAAAAAAATTCTCTCTTTTTTTTCTGTTTACAGACACAACTATATTAATATGGATGATGTGTTAGGAACAAAAAGATAACAGAAATAAAAATTATCATCCCACAGCGGGCTGAATTCAAAGACACCCCAAAAACCAAAGTGAAAAAATGATGTGCAAGGCTACTCACAATGGTACTTAATAGTTTGTATGGCCCCCACGTGTTTGTATGTATGCCTGAAAAGTCTGAGATGCAACCTGATGGTGTTGGACAAAGCGAAACATAAAGTCCCAGAGGTGGATTTAGGTGGATTTAGGTCAGGCGAGCGTGGGACACACTGCACCAGGGAAAGGTTTGACAATGGGCCCAAGAATTTCATACCAATTCCTAATGGCAGTCAAGGTGCTGTTGTTTAGCCTGTAGAGGTCAGTCCATGCTACCTGTAGTGACACTGGCCCTAGCTAAATGCATAACTAGTGAAAAAACAACAATTTCTTTTCAAAAATGTAGGTGTTTTGGAAACTGGAAGTGCAAAGCAAAAGATGGATCTATCTGAGAAACTAAGTGAGACTGCACTCTCATATGGTAGTGAATTCTAGGAAGCCCCAATCTAAATCTCAGTTTTCCTCCATTTTGGCTCTAATTGGGGTCATAATTAACAAAAATAACAGTGTGTTTTATTCAATAATCTATAATTCTATAATTTGTAAAAACTAGCAACTGAGATCTTAAATTCAAACGTAGATTAAAAGAGCAGTGGGTTAATTTTCCTATAGACTTAGGTAGTTGGCCCTACTCTTCAAACAAAAAAGACTATTCCACTACTAGGATAGGACATACAAAGAATAAAGCTACACAAAGAAAGTGTTTACCACAAGAAGACACAAAATGATCCAGCAGACACAAACACCGAGGGGAAAATGGACAAAGGAAACACAAAGAAAATAGGAGGGAGGAGATCTTACAATAATAAGAATAAGAATGAGAACAACAACAAATTCCTGAAAACCACGGCAATGCTCAGTTCAAAAATATCTCCAATTGAATTTTCAGATAAATGAAGGGATTGAGTGAGATTTTCAGAGCTAAGAAAAATGACTATTCTGTTTAGCTTTTAAAATGTTTACATTTTTGAGATGCATAGTACTTGATAATTGTTTAAACACCACAGCTGCATACTGTAAACTACATTTATCCAACTTAGAAATAATAAAGATCACCAAGAAAGCCAATCTGATTCATCGTGACCCCATTAATTTAAGGGGTGAAGATGACTTTAAGCTCATACCTGCAAGTTGACGTCAGGACAGTTCAAGTTTATTAACAGGGACCAAATTTTCAGCAGTTTATTCCAGTTTTTATACCTCTTTAGATTCAGCTCACAACAATGACTCTGTTCTCCCTAACCAAATCAGATGAAAACAGTCTACAAGCCTCCATAATCCATTAAATGTAGTTTGAGAGTGGTAAAACAAAGAAATCTGTGCTTTTTGAATTAAATGTTGCTAAATTAGGAAACAGCCCTAATTCAGCCGTTAATGTCACAAACCATTAGTGGCACGCAGAGAAGGGATGTTTTTTTTTGGTGTCAGGAATGAGAGCGTGCCTGCACTCCACCATGTTGGTTCAGAGTGAACACAGAGAGTCTGGCTCAGACAGATAATCCCAGGAAATGCGTTTGCCATGAAAAGAGCAAAAGAAGCCTTTCCTCTGATGCTTTTACTGTGATTTGCCGCTATGGAAGTCTCTCACCCCTTCCCCCCTTTTCCTCCACTCTTCATGAAAAGATGCCATTTCCCCCCCTCTGTGATTGCTGTGATATTGAGTCACCCAGAGACTAATCTTGGAAATAATAGAGATTAAGCTTTTCCTCGTTTTTTTTCTTACCGTGCTGTAATTTCTTCAGCTCATAATCTTTTATCCTGTCTCAGTATGGGTTGGTTGGCTGCTGTGACCTACACTTTTAGCTTCCCTGCATAGAAAAAGAATGTGAATGCTGATTAGCAAGCAGGGATTGGTTCATTTCGAAAGGTGGATTTACATTTATAGTATCAAGAAAGGAGTGAACAATACTTGTGTCAGTGTTGAGCTTTGAATTTCTCCACATGCTGCAGTGTATGTGTGCACAAGGCTATAGGAGTGAGGCCCTTCATTTAAGGATTTAATTTGGGGAAAGGAGAAATGCATACCAAGATGCTGCCCGACTCCCAAGAACAATGCTGGCCTGTTTGATGCAACAACTGCTGCTGTCATTAGATGATATGCACTCACCCAAGAAGCATTTTAACTAACCACAATGATAGGAAAAGGGTTTAAATGAGGGAAAATGTTTTTTTGAGTGTTGCAAATGAAGCAAGTTAGTTATCAAATTTGACCAAAATGTTCTAGTAACACTCGAAAAGCTGTGAAGAGCAATATCGTCACTTTATTTCACTCCATTCATGTGTAAACACAAAGATGGCTCATTTGTTTTCTGCCTTGCATGTTCCCGATGCTCTTGGCCAATAAGAGCATCCTCTTTATGCCTAGAATTGCGAAAGCATGAGGAAAATACACAGGGGAAGCTCATAAAGCTTGTCTGCATACATGCTGCTGATTAGCTTTCATTTGAATGAATTCAATTTTTACTCAGTATATCCATGATCAAGTTAAGAGTATATTCCCCTTACTCATGGGTGTGATAAAATAATTTAATCATGTGTTGGCGTGGGCAAAATTTTTTGGTTTATGTAAAATCTTTTGAAAGCTTTCCTGTGGTGTTTGTCCAGGCAGGCAGTACCACCCTCTTCCATTCTGTCAAACAATTCAATTTAATTGAGTTTTATTTATATAGGACCAAATCAGTCATCTCAAGATTTATTTGGAGTCGTTGTGAAGGGTTTTCCAATATTGTCTGCAAGCTCCACCCCCAGTATGTCACTGGCCTTTTGTTGAGTTTGTCAAGTCTGTTGGTGTCTGCCCAGCACACCACAGCATAGAAATACTGGCCACCAGAGACTCCTGCGGATCCTCAGGAGCTGGCAGATTATTAAGTATCTCGGCAGCCTCAGAAAGAGACCCCTATGCCCCTGCTTGTACAGGGCTTCTGTGTTTTTTATGAAGGCCAGTTTATTGCCCATGTGAACACTGAGGTATTTGTAATCCTCTACTGTCTCCACACAGACCCCATGAATGGAAATAGGTGTCACTGGTGTTCTGGTCCACCTCATCCTCACAACCAGTTCCTTTGTCTCTTTCAGGTTAAGCTCCAGATTGTTACGTTGTGTGAGCAGAACAAGGTCATCAGTGCAATAACTGCACATCTTAAAATCTGTTAATAAGTTGTATGTTCTTCAGACCAGAAATGCAGGCTTTGGGGTCGATCTCGAGTCTGGCTACCTGGTTTATGTAAAACACAGACCTGATAGGGTTTTAAAAAAATGCTGTTTAGATATCAAAAGACTTATTCTGTATCAAGTATGGGATATATGAGTATTAATAGCATATTAGTGCCAATGTAAACATAGTCACTGGTAATGATGCTTTAACTGTGTTTATTAGAAATGTTTCATAAACTAAATTCTTCTCTGCCCAACCTAATTACACAGTAATTGAGTTCACGAGTTTAGGGTTGTAATTTCAAAGTTACGGCGTTTTATTTCTTAACGCTTACAGAGCCATGCTGGTTAACACATTCCCATTATGACCGGATGAAACAATGTGACCATGGCATTCGTTTGTTTTGTCCAGTCTGCCAGAGTGAATCTTTTGAGATGCTCTCTGGACGTAAATGAGATGGGTAATTTTGAAACAGACAGGTCCCGTCAAAAGCACGTTCTTCTTGTCGGCAGATGTTGTACAGATTCTCACAGCTGATGGCAGTTTCTAGCTTGTTCAGCACCAAACGCAGTTAATTAAACGTCTCGCCCTGATGTGTTTTGTGAATATATGCATAGGAGATTAATAAGATCAATTACAGATTTGTGTAGGAGAGGGAATCGTTGTCCCCAAAAGTCATACTGACAGGGAGATTAAGCACATCAGTCTACTGGAGGGGGGGAAAGGGTCTGTCCTCTGCCTGTGATTGCCTGTTACTGTTCTTCTTTCGCTCTCTCATTTGTTGCTACTTTGTCATTCACTCTCAATACGGTGTTAATTCAGTTCAAATCACTTTATTGACACCAGTGACACAAACAGTCCTGGTGGAGCATGTAAATGAATTTGGAATTAGAAAACAAAAGTGTGTGTTTTATGCATGCATGATATTCAGGGAGATTAGCACATTAAAAACGCAGGATCAAGTAAATAGTGACAATCAGCTCTAATCACTCCTTATTTCAAATTCTAATTCCAACAAATACCTGGCACAGTGGAGTGGCTGCAAAGCATCAAATAAACAGAGGGTGTGGTTGGTGGTCGTTGTCAAATAGTATGTTCGTTTGTTGGCTTATTGTTGATTTTTTATTTATTTTATTTATTGCTAATTCAGTGCTAATTTGTGCTGCACCTCTATATTTGTCTCAACACGTGGAGTCATTTGGTAGCCAAGACTTGCTATTCTCTGCATCTTTACTGAGTTTATTGTGTTCACTTCTCTTTATGTTTATCAGTTTCAGTTTGTTTAGTTGTGTTTCTGTCCAGCTTGATATTGCATAAGCATCTGAGTACCTCAGTAGCTGCTGATAAGATGTGGGAATTTAATCTTTAAGCAATGTGGTTATCATTTTCATTTCAACTTCATCCAGGCGGGGTCCACCCTTGACAGGTCGCCATTGTGTTACAGGGCTAACACAGAGAAACCATTCACATTCACACCTGTGGGCAATTTTCAGATTAATCATCAATTAATCTAACTGTGTGTCTTTGGACGGTGGAAGTTAGAGTAACTGGCCAGATGGTGGATTCAAACCCAGGATATTTATGCTGTAAGGCGACAGTGCTGCCCCATTTTTAATTTTATTTGTTATTATGATAATAATTTCAGTTTGATGCTTCAAGAGGGGAAAAAAGTTGAGATTTTCTCAACTTTAAGGCAAACAATTGAAGCAACTACCAATGAGAATGAAGGACAATATTGATTGACATGTGATGGGGCAGTAAATACATTAGTGTTATTTAATGAGCCATACAACTCTTCACTAGCAGCCAAGCAGCATGTGATGACTGGATTGCCTTCTGTGTGAACGCAGTTTATCAAATGGGTACAAATATGCACATCATTTCATGCTCTGCTAAGATCATGAACAAAGACAGTGTTCACATTGTCACTGTGAGCAGCTGACTTTTTAATTTGATAGGTGGTACCTGCACTACATGACACACCAACATAAGCAAGAATTATTGTCATTATTGGAGTATTGTTGCATTGTTGCGACACCCGCCAGCCATCGAAATTTGCAAACAAATATTCTGATAGTTTTGTTTGGTTTGTTTTGGGGACAGGAAACTTTGTGGTTTCTGTGATCTGTTTGAAGTCTGAGTTTGAGTGAACAGTCATGTTTGAACTGGCTTTGGCTGAAAAAGGTAAAAAGTCTGTATGGTGAGCAAAACAGAGATTGCCAAATTGACATGATCTGAGAACGATTTAGTCGAGATTGCGCGGTCTCTAACTAGGCACCGATTATCCAGCGCACAAAAGATTTCCATGAAGTCTTAATATGTTTTTACATTTGCAGATCCTGTTGTGTGCAGCACTAGCTGGCCCATTTTATCATGCTTCTGTTACTGTCCAGTCTTCATAGAAACTACTGCTTCCACAGTACCACAGAACAAGTACAGTGCATTAGAATTATAGTATCATCTTGGGCCTCAAGGATTGGTTCATGAGACCTCCCTGCAGCATGCAGTGTATGTGCAAGCCTGAACTTTACTCTTTCACGTGTTTATAGCCTTCATTACTTTCCTATAAAGTATCTAATTATGTCCAAACAAATTCTGGCAGGTTTCTTTACTTTAACATTTTCACAGTAAGAAGAAGGTGCCCCGAGGCTTTTGCAGTGGCAGGCAATGATAAAATAAGACAGGCTGTGGTGTCCACTGCTCCTTTATTTTCTGCCGTCTTCATTAAACACTTGGGCACCTGTGCAGGACAATAAATCACTCCCTAAACTCTCTTTACATGCCTACTAAAAGCTTTCCTTCTGCAGTATTAGTCATATCATTTCTTTTCACATATCATTCTCCAGTTTGTTTCTCTTTCCAGTCTCCCCTTTGGTTTCTCTGCTCTTCTCAAATACTTTAGAAAATAGGACCAGATTAGTAAAAGCATGCTAATGCTCAAGGACTCTCAAACCGCCTCATCCCCAGAGATGAATCCTGAAATTTAGACTTAAAAGAAGCAGAAAATTGAGGAAAATTGCCTTCTGGTTGCTAAGCTTTTACTGAAATATAACATCATTAAACTCCAACATTATGATTGCATCTATTTAGAGAAAATGTTTAGGTGTTTATGAATAAGAAATTTTAAGGAAGTTTCTTTTGGCGTTATGTCACAACAGTCACTTACATTACATTTTATATAATTGCCATTTATTTAATTCCTTTCTTCAGATTCTCTGTCATTCAAAAAGTAATGCTTAATATGTGTTATCATCATGTGCTGGAGATAAGCCTAATGTACATTATATTTTACTTTATCTTCTCTAAATCCATAATTAGTCATTTCTCTTAATCCTCCATCCTCAGTCGTGCAGGTTGATCATTTTCAGTCCTACACAGGCAAAGCTCTCCTTCTTTCTTACGCTATATATAAAAATATTGTGTTTTTAATTTTGCCTTTTTTAAACCTCTTTGTCAATGAGATGGTTTATTTTCATCACAGGGTAAAATTTCTGTAATAAAGCTCTGAAGCCAGTTTTATATTACATTCTAATATTTTACACACAACCTTTTTAGCCGAACAACCTCCGGACTTTTCATACACAGCCACGACAAACGATCTGTAATCACCATGCTTATGTAAGAAACTGTGGCTTTTAATGCGAACACACTAATGTTACTCTGGGGTTAGACAAAGGTCACTGCCATGTTGCTCTTTAAAGAATGTGCAGTCTTAAAGCATTTAGGCCAACTACAGTTAAGTGTGTTGAGACAAGAGGTCACGTGGAAGGAGATTTTAAAGCAGAAAGTGCTGGTGAAATTCCAGTGAGATGTTAAGTAATGTATGCATAAGATAGAAAAATGGTGAACATGTACATCAAACCTCATTACGATTCTTTTTCTCTGTATGTTGACTGAGCTGTTTGCTTGTTCAGACAAAGAACCGAGACAATCACAGATACTAAAGGGCAAAGACATTTGTCAGGATAAACTATAGACTTGTAAAGCAGAAAAAGGCCACACAAAGCATTTCATCATTTGTCCCCCACTATTACTAAAGTCATTAAAGCTTTACCGAGTGAATCATTCACTGTGGATAAGCATCTCAGTCTCAGATATGTGCTAAAATCACTCTTTATCCTAGTTTGTGTAGAACGATGTGCAGCTTTGGGGGCCTAAAATGAAAAAGGCTGAAATAGAAATTTGTGTCTTTTCAGAATTTATTCTGATTTAATCATCCCTGCTTTAGGAGCACTATCCCAGAACCAAGTCCACCCTCTCTTGGGCTCCCTGCCCATGCCAGGTCGATCCCTTCAGCAGCACACTCATGCCCAGCTGGAGCACTTCTTGCCGCTCAGGGTCAACGGCTCCTCGCCGCTTAGCCTCTTCCCCAATTTTAACACGGTAAGAACCCATTCTGCTTTTCTCTCGTACATGTATCACATACTGCAACTTTGGCTCCTTGACCATTTACATCTTTAGGTTTATCATTTACCATGCATTTGTTATAGAAACAGTCATTAGTCACAGTTTGCACATTATATTTTATGATGTTGTAGACAGTGCTGGACATATGCTTATTTGCCTTCTTGCCAAAAGTTGCCTGTACACCACCACAGTGGATTTGAAATCACTATGTGATTGAAGTGCAAGCTTTAAGCTTTAGCTCAACAAGGTTAACAAAAAAAAACTGAAATCATTTTCAGGAATCGACTCACAAACTAATATTTAAATATAAAGATTATTTTGAATATTTAAATGATAATCCCCGCAGTTAATGACTGCATGAAGTCTAGAACCCCTGGACATCATCAAAGGCTTTTCTTTTCTCATCACTGCAAGTTTCTACAAGGTGCAAGTTAATTTTGATTTTATATAACTGAAATAATCATTTTCACAACTGTGCGGGCTCTTTTAGAGAATTTTGGAATAAGTCTAATCCGACCAGTGCTCTGCACCTTGCTGAAAACCCTCTGTATTTCCATTCTTGCATTTTTGCTGTCTTCTGTGGTCTTTCTGATTTTGGTTCTTCAGCCTAATGATGATGATGGCCTCCCTTATTTACACTGATATCAATTTGAGCCTTATATTAAAAATGACTATTTAAAGCTATAAAATACAAATTCAGTACTTTGAATCAACTTCAGATATTGTGTTTGTTTTATTTGTTACTAAATAACAACGGGACAGGCCTCACATGAGTATGAAGCTGCTTGCTGGGCAATTGTAAGATTATTTTTAAGGTTCTGAAAATGTTGGACTATTTATAAAAATAATGCTAAATTTTTGTAAAAACCCTTTGAAATAACGGTGAGAGTCTGCACTTCAGCCACACTGAAATCATGTGTACAGAAGCACTACAGAAAATGTTTTTTCTTTTTTGGATCTAACTTTAGGTGGATTTAATATCTTTGCTGTAGACAAATAAAAGGGATGAACTTTTATGTAATTATTCACAAGAAAGTGAAAAAGTGTATTTTTTCTACAAGGTCTGAATATAACTTTTATACTTTAAGTAAAAGTCTGCAAAAATTTAGAAACTCAGGACAGCCACTTGTGATGTCAGCATACAGGAAAAAAGCACCAAAATTAAGATGAACAAATACATTCGGATGATTTTTTATTTACCATGTTATCATTTTCTACATGAAATACTTTACATTTTTTAACAGTTTAAACAGTTATGTGAAAGCTCATGTCATCATCAGGTCAAATCATCAAACATAACTCAGAATTCTAACTGAATTTTACTTGAGCTTCACAGCCACGTTATACTTTATTTTTAACTTGCAATCATAAACATACATGAGAAATTCCAAATATAAAACCTCTGTCTGGCACATAAAACACGTGTTTTTTGGGGGCGGCTTCTATAGTCACAGCTTAAACCTGTAATGAGTAAAGTCTGAGGAAAGTGCTAAATGTATCAGGCAGGTGGGAGGCTGGATAAATATTCATCTCTGACAACTAAAGCTAAAAATATGGCTGGGATATCACAGCTTTACTGTGGGGATTAAAAACATGCTTATATTCAGCTCGTATTTAGAAAAATATACACAGTTTGCTGCCTTTACATAATTTACACAGAATGTTAAAAACAGACTTACAGCTCTTTCTGTCAGAAATCTACGTTTATCACACGCGGCACAGTATTTTTTTCAATCACAGGAGGACGCTAAGCAAAAATCTACAACCTTATTTAATCAAAGTAATCAGCAAAATCAGCACTGATTCATAGTTAATCTGAAATACGGAGGTAGAAATGTGGGTAGTTATTTTGTACATCTGTGCAGATTTAAATCCTTGTTAAAGGAACACATTTTAACAACAAATAAATATGCTCCATTTTGCAAATAAGATCATTAGGAATGCCACCTTTTAAAGGAAATATGCAAAAACATATTTATTTATATTTAATTATTGCACATACAAAACAAAATCTCATATCCTGGATTATAAAATTCAATAATTTGGTGTATATGTTTATGTTTCACCTTATAGATGGACCCAGTGCAGAAGGCAGTGATCAACCACACTTTTGGCATGACTCCACCCAAGAAAAAACCCATTATCTCCTGTAACATCTGCCACCTGCGCTTCAACTCTACTGTAAGTGCTGTAACTCTACTTTTCCTCGATGTCACAAAGGAAAGTTTGTTAGCATCTAGAATGCAACCTTAAAATAACCTGAAATCATCTCTCGTGCACCACAAGAAGATAGAAAATCTCCTCTGACCACATAGCTGGAGGTTTTTTTAGCCATTAAAGATAGTAAATCATATAATTTTTTGCAGCACGAAAATACATTTATGCCCATAGCTTTTCCAAACACTCCTCTGAAGTTCTTCTTTTTACCATTTTTTTCCAGTCAACACAACATCTACATATTTTCAAATAATGTAATATTTTTTGCATCCCAAAAATGATCTTATTGCTGGCTATCTGTCTTATCACTCTGCTTGTTACATTTCTATCCTCTCTATTTTCAAATCACAGGCCACTTTAAAGGAAACCAGTCCGCTAGTTCTATTGCCTTTTATTCCTTATCACATTTTATTCATATTCATTTGACTCCAATGCCTATGGAGTTCATTTATACATATTTGCATTTATATTGTTAAGCAGTAACAGGGAGAATGACAATGACTCTGCTTTTTTGTGAAACTTTAAAGAAGCAGGACACTGGTCCAGGCTGATTATCCTACTACTCTTGCTTCCTAATCTCCTTTTTCTGTCTCTGCTCTTTACTTTTGGGTGCACAGTGATGGAGTCTGTTTTCTAGCTAACAGGCTCTCTCCTCCCTTTGTGGTACCTGCAGCTGTGCTGAGAGTGCTGGTTGACCCAGGAGTTGGATGCCAGGTTGCAGGCAGGTACCGGATCCCAACAGGGGGCAGAACAGTCCAGCAGGAATTTGCACTTCACAATTAAAGAGAAAGTCCAGAATAGCTGTGTAGCACTTTTTATGCTCATTGTTTGTGTAGTGCTTAAAAAAGTTACAGCTGAATAATTTTTCGCAGTTTTACATCCTACTTTTCATGCTGGACACACAGCTTCAACTTGCCATCGGAAAATGGGATTTAGCCACACCCAGTTATGCTGGTTAAAATATTATTTTTACTTGCAGTTGAATTTCTATTGTTTTACTGATTAGATGTTGCAGTAAATTGATAACATCTGCTAAGCTTTGTAGCTTTTCATTACCTGTGCACGTCTTAGCATCTTTTAGCCCATTGTTTTGGTTTTCTAGCATTTTGGATTGCTCTTAACAGTTTCATATTGTTTTTTTCATACAATAACCTTTTTTAGTTAACAAAGAGGCTTAAAGGTCAAGATCTGCAACTAGCTTGTGGACATGGCGGTGTATTCAAATGCTAGAGAGCTTTCTCAGGAGTTGGTGGAGAGAATTCAGTGTCTTATGGTTCCTATGTCCTTCTTTTGCACACATTTCATGGTAAGGTCTTGCTAGTAGAGCGGCTTTTTAGCACTAATGAGAATGTGAATGTATCCCTAATGGGAAGCTCAAGCAGTTTGTCCAGTATGAAGTCAAATAAGGATGACTGTGAAAGTAAAACCTTTTTGGGATTGGTGTAAAAATTCCAGATTATTCCTTTAAAGCTGCTGAACTCACTAAAAAGCATGAAGGTCTGACAGATCAGCAGATCAGATATGACCTAATTTTTCTGCTCCGTAGACAGTTGCTTGTTGTGTGTGAAGAGCATCACTGATGTGACAAATGCATAAAGCAGCTTGAATGAAGGTCATCGGTCTCCTTCAGGTGTCTCTAACTGAAGATCTTGGTCTTGCAGTCTTGGGATTCTTATTCCATGCGTTTTTCTTTCAACGATGCTATGGTGGAACATGGTGAACTCATACTACACTGGCATGCCAGATAGTATGGCAGTATGCAGATGACAGCAGAGTCGTCCGCCTGACTCAGTGGAAAATCACGCTGAATGGTTGGTGTGCACTGACATTCAACGTAGCCAAAGGGCTTGTATACCCTTTGCTCAGCCTTCCATTCCCAACCACACACTTTGACCCATGGTGCCACCCTTTCTGTTTGTGTAGGAGTCCAAGCTTTATGCAAAGTGTTGACAGGGAGACCTCTACCCCACCACTCTATGCACAATCTGTGCTCACCTAAAGATCATGTCTGCGCACTATGAATTTGAATGTGCATTAGCAAGGGATGTACAGTGTGTACCTTGAAACTGGTATGGATAATTTGAGCAATTACAAATTATCTAACAGCCTTGTGTGAAGCCAGATACTTGAAGTCTTGTCTCACTGATTCTCCGTTCTTTAGGAAGTGCACTCGTGTCTTTCATATACAGAAAGGCACTGGGGTTGCAGAAAAATATGTGCTCTTAAAGGATAAGTGTGGTTATGTCATCATATTTTTCTTATTGTTATATAAGTCAATGCCATGAAAAGAACAAAACCATTAAAGGTTATTTAACTCCAATATCTCAGCACTGACCCATGCAGTTTCATTCTGTCCTTTTTAGAAAAGGTTACTTAAACAGCTTTTATTTTATAGAGTCTATTTTTATTTGTTGTATTAGGTATATTGTATTTAAAACACATGGTATGCATACATAAAGAGAGAAAAAAGGATTTTATGTCTCATACTATCATTTACTCATCTAAATGCCAACTTTTAGTTTATTCTTATGCAGTATAATTATAAGAATTAAGTATGAATCATGTAACTATTATGCTGCATGAGGAAAATGGCAAATGCAGACATTTAACCTGTTGAAAGCCTACTAGAAGTAACCCTTGAAGCTCTTCTCTGAACTGAGAGGTTTCTGTCATATTTCAGGCCTGCTTAAGGAACAAAATGACTCCATTTGCATCAGAAGTTAGTGAGGGTGGTCCCTGCCTATGCAGCTACCCTTGGAAAAACCCAAGAAACTATTCTAACTGTGGTCAAACCATGTCTTTATTGATATATACTCAAGTGTCAACACATGGGAAAAGGGGAGGTCGTCAAATGTCATCTTTATCGGGGGAAGAGGTAATAATTAAATCACATAATTATTCCGTTCATTTTCTTCCACTTATTCAATTCAAGGTTGTTGGCTGAGGGGATGAAGGGGTGAGCCTGTCCCACCTGTCATGTGACCAAAGGCAGGTACACCCTGGACAGGTCCCTAGTCTATCAAAGGGCTAAATTAAATTACACGTTTTTAATTTGACATGTCAAGAAAAGTATCGGCTGTCACCAACTTATCCTTTGAGTACTGCTTGTTCTGTATTCATGATGTTTTGGATTGTTTGGTTAAGTTGCTGAAGCAATATTTTGCCAACTAATCTTTGGTCATTTACCATCATATATATATTTCACAATCTATGTAAATGACTCACAGTTATATTCATAAATAAATAAAATCGAACGAAGTTTCTTTTGTCTCTATTCAAAAAATAAAGTTTGCAAATCAGTCGTCATGGAGATGCCTTGGTTATAAAAGATGTCATGTAAATATTCAGCAGGACACCTATATAAGATTTATTGTATGTATTAATGAAATAATTAGCAAAATTGTTTTTTTTTTCCTTTATTTTGTTTCTTAAAGATAATTCTTGTATATTAAATACTAAAATTTAATGTTGTTTGGACGTACAAGTTTTTTTATCCTGCTTCGGCTGTTTTCACTGTTGGTATACTCTGACATGAAGCTGGAAGCGGATCTTCTTCCGTAGAGCTTTGTCTACAGATATCCAGAGTCATATGGGGATCACACATATCTGCATGTGTCTGCTGTCTCGTTGCCACAAATGTGTTTTCTCTTACAGAGGGAGGCACAGAGGTCATTTTGTGTCACAGTGTAACGGACACGGGCCATTTTGTGTCAGAACGAATCAGTGGAAAGATGAGCCAGTGAGCTCAGAGGATGCTCATGAGATGCCATTAGTCCAACTGATGCTCATTTGTGCATCATCATGACAATGATGATTATCAAAATGGTGATGTGATTCTCCCTCAGAGTCAAATGCTTAAACGCATATTTTTTCCCCTAAATTTATAAGAGCATGTGAAGTCGAAGCAGTGGAACAGATGGAACTATTACAGTTTACTGATTTCGTGCTGTCCTTCACTAATTTAATCAGTCATTCTGTGCATATACTCTACGCTGACTTTCCCCTTTGCTTGTTTTGCCCTTGTGTGCACATTCCTCTGTGTGTATGTGTGATTGCTAGACCCAGGCAGAGGCCCACTACAAAGGTCACAAGCATGCTCGCAAGCTAAAGGCCTTGGAGACCCAGAGGAATCGGCAGAAGAACGGACAGAGTCAATCAATATCAAGCAAAGACAGAGATAGGGACAAGGGCGTGATGGGAGGAGTAACTGGGCCAACAGACTCGCAATCGAAAGACAAAACAGGTATACATTTTTCTTTTCTAAAGCCAGTCCTCTTGCCACGCTCTGAGTAATTAGATGTAATTGGGGAGACGTAAGCACTAAGGCTTGGTAGCTGCCACTCAGCTGGTTAATTACCAGCTATTACCTGTCCTACTATCATTGGATCCGTCAGACAGGTAATTATTCCCATCAAGCTAAGACATTCGGCAAGATGAGGAGCCTTAAAGCACCTCAGCAGAGATTCCATCTACAGAGAGATGTGGTAGTGTTACTGTCAGATTTTTATTCAACAGTGATACGAGTCCCACATCCAAGTTCCTTATTCCTGTTATTTAATGAGGTGCTGTCACTTTGGACATGTGTAGAAAATTATGGAAAATCGGTCAGAAGTACGGGTAATATTTGCCCACGAGTATTCTTTTCAAAATCAAACAATGGTCTGGATGTAGCCAGCAGTGGTGGCTAATGGATGTAGCAAAGAATAGCATAGCAGGGTTTCATTTCTTTCCAGCTGCTTTTTTTTTTTTTTAAGATTTACTGCATAGATGGTAGGATTGAAATGTGTCTTTTAGAAAATAGGTTTTTTTTTGTTGTTTTTTTGTTTTGTTTTTTTCATATTTTTGCACTGAAAATGGGTTCTGATCTGATTAATTAACTTATTTGTGCTTCAGTAGAGCTTGGGGTTCTTCAATGAGAAGGCCAGCAGAAATCATTACCAATTGATCTTTTTTTTCCCCTGTTAATTTTTCACTTATTTCTTCAATGAAATCCACAGACCACAAATCCCCAGAAAAAATATGGGGACATTAGTGCTTACCATTACTGACCCATGTCCTTTCCATACTGTTAACTTTATAGCTATTGGCTGTATAGTTGCATTAACAGCAAAGACTAATGACTTTGCTATTTGCTTTTTTACTTCTTTCTAGTCATTAGTCACTCAACTTCTCATTCTTCCTGACTAAAAACTCACCATCTTTTTTTCTCTCCTCTGTCGGTTTTCCTTTTCATTACTGATCCTCTCTCTTCCATTTTCTTCCAGCGCCTATCAATTTCCCTCTAACCACATAATGATAAGCTTGTTACATTCGGTGGTTGCCATGGTTGTTGATTGATGGTGACAGAGGGAGCTTCGGCAGAGAGAGCGAACGAATGACAGCGAGACGCAGGGACAAAGGAAGAATGATTGAGATGGCAGGGGGAAAAAGCAGAAAAGATATGAAAATTAAAGAGAGATGAGTGTAATATAAGTATAATAGCAGGATTATATGAAAGGATGAGAACAAAGGAAAAGTTGCACAGGGAGGTCAGGGCCTGGTTCTTTTCTAAAGAAATAACTTAAGTCAAGAAAATGCATTATTCATACTTTGACTGTGAAGAAATCATGTTTCATGTAAATCAAATAATTCTGTAAGTTTAAAAATTACACGAGGTGTGGCCATAAATGCATAAATAAATTTACAAAAACATCTAAAATGTATTTGAAATTTAAAAACAGTGAGTCTAAGCATGAAACCCTCATGAAAATGGGATTTTAGTGATACCTTTACAGACTGGTCTCAGTCTGTAGCTTAATCTGCTGCATTTAGTCCCTTATATTACAATAAAAATATATCTTAGCATTTGCATTCTTTGTAATTAGTGGTAATATACTCTATTTTTCATACACCCAGAAAAAGTCTGGACTTCCGGTTAACTGTCTGTTTAAAATCAGATTAACATTCAATTAACATTGGATCAAGTTTAATTTAACATTACAGTATGTGTTATCTTATAATTATTTTGCTACTTCTATGTAAAATTGATGGTCATAATGAGAAACCAACAGAGACGAGAGAGTAATCACCTGCCCCTGCATGATAGCAGTGCAGCTCTTTGAAACATTTTGACTTCGGGCATCAAAAAGGGGATTGACCCCTCATTTATCCTTTCAGCATCTCAGTTTACAGCTTTATGGACTCTATAGGAAAGTATTAGTGCCAAACAACAAAAGATGTGCTGCAGAGAAGAACTTACATTTTCCTCTATAAAATACATTATGCTTGCGGTCTAAACCAGTATTATTTTCATTTGCATGCAACCTTGAGGCCTTTGGGAACAATTATGTGATGCTTTCACTGATAGGAACTTGAATATAAGAATCAGCGCCAGTATTTCTGGTTTTTCATGTTTGTATACTGAATTTTGGGGTGTACAAAATCCACTGTAGTCCTACAGCAGTTTGCTGGATAATTGCAGAACTCACATTTGTATTCTCATAACAAGATCAGTGGTTGTCGCCTGGCAGTTTGGCCCAAATATTAATTTAAATAATGTGACATAAGTCAGGGAATTGTATTTAGTCAAAATGCTACTGTACTTCCATTTGCATCATTAATGCATAATGAAGGGGTGAATCTACATAATAATATTCACCCCTTTGCCGTTCTTAACTTCCCCTTCAGTCACCTTGTCGTGGTACCTTGACTGCTCTCAACGGATTGTTTTTGCCACATTAGGCAGCTGTAGCCTCGTAATTAATGACTCTCCACTGGAAAGAAAATTAGATTCTAGTATTTCCTTAAAAATGCTAGTTTGGTCAGTATACCCATGATGAAAGGCTTTCTTCTTATGTTTATGTTCATTTTGTATAACCTGTGCAGCACTTTGGTGAACTAAAGTTGTTTAAAATGTGCTATAAAAATAAGCCTTGACACGACTTGATGTGCTAACAGGCCCAGTCACGTCATCCACTTCTGCACAGCAGCAAATGGAAATCAGCAAAGGGAGCTCGCTGGCTGCCACTCCTTCTTCACAAACTTCATCCACGGACTGTTCGTTGCTAGCCTCTCCTCACCTATCCCCCCATGTTTCCCCGGGCTCTCAGTCTTCTGACCTTCCCTCAAACGTTCCACATGTGGAAGGGTGCAGCTCGGCCACCAGTTCAGCACCACAGTCTGAGCCTCAGGGAAGCTCCACAGGAGGCGAGGAGGAAACAGTGAAGGTGGAAGAGGTTAAAGAGTCCAAGAGCAACAAAAAACATCTCCACTGCCCTACATGCAAAGTGACGGTCAATTCTAGCTCCCAGCTGGAGGCTCATTGTAGCGGTAGGTAGTTCATCTCTTTGTTTTTTGCCCTTTCAATCTTTTTATTCTTTATTAATAATATTATTTAACATTCTGTTCTTCCGGTCTGATTGGTACTGATTGAATCAGGCTCTAAGCACAAGCAGATGCTGGACGGTCAGAATACCAGCCAGCCACAACGTAGGGTCAAGATGACATCATCATCCAGACCAGCCTGTCGAATTAAGCAGCGAATGGGCAGCAAAGCCAGACCAGCAAGACCAGTTGGTGTAAACAATCACACTTTTCACTGTGAACTGTGCCAAGTGTCTGTCAACTCAGAGTCACAGCTGAAACAGGTACGAATACTTATCCTACTATTTTACTTTGCTAATTTTACTGCTGCATAAACCACCTGTCAATGTACAAATGCTAAAAATGCAGGATGACTACTCTTTATACTCTACAAGGTAACTCTTTGGGAGTTTGTGTGAGCTGTCTTGACAAAATGACTTTATTCTTTCCTTTCTATCCTTTTTTTAGCACATGAACAGCAGGAGACACAAAGAGCGTTTGGCTGGGAAGCCTGTCAAGGCGAAGTTCACCCCCTATAATAAACTACAGCCCAGTGCTGTCTTAGCGGTGAGAATTTGTCTCTCACACAGACACACACACACATTTGTCCACTTTTATTTTTGTCTAAATCACAGATGGCCATTCAAGATCACTTACAGCACAAACAAAACATACACAAACTTGTCAGATGCAAATTAAGTGCTGTCCCTTGCACCTGTCAGCATTTTTTGCAACAATGCTGACATGTGCATTTAACTCTGAGCATCACTGTGTGTAAGTACAGCTTTACAGATGCTTGTTCAGGCTGAACACTTTTTCTTGTCTTTGATTTCAGACTAAACTGGCCCTACAGAAGCAGCTATCCAAGGCCCTGCCACCGGGCTTCCTGACCAGCCCCCTTAATCCAGCTGCCCTGTGCACCATGGCGTCTGGACCGTTGGCACTACGGCTGCCACCGGGCCCTACAGCCATAATCCAGGGTCCCCTGATCAGCCCCACGCTCTTCAGGCCTGCCCCAGGACCGCTGAGGGCCACACATGCTCCTATTATCTTCTCTCCTTACTAACAGGGAGCATGATGCTGAAGGACCAACAGCAGAGCTGACCTAACCTAGCCAAAACTGGGAGAAAAGATTAAACTGGTCTTCTGAGGACAAATCACAGCCCCCTCTGAGTGACAAGGACACTACACAGAGAGAGTGGGGACAACATATTATGTCAAGTTTGCCAAGTCATAAGAGCAAAAGGCACAATCCCCTGGTGTGGATTGAGATTTTGGCGCTGACTGACCAGCGTCTCATACTTAAAAATGGAAGGACCATTGCTCAGCTGTCTCCTGTCAGCAAACTGTTGAGTGCATGTTCCCCGGGGTCTGGACCCCTCTGGAAGCCATAAGAATAAGCATCCTCTAGTTTTATTTATAAAATGATAAGAAACTAATACACTAGGGTGTTTAAGTGTTACACAGTGTTTGTTGCCAAAAAAATTCTTTAATTTTGGGAAGTTGTACTCTGGGAGAAGAAGAAAAACACTTTATCTTTGCTTAAGTTTTCATAACTAAATCTGAAACTCCCAGGAAAACTGTTGATTTCCATATGCCAACATATGACAAAAAAAGTGCAGATCTGTAACCTGTCAGGCTGAGACGACGACAATGACGACAACGAATCCTGACAAATGTTACAATTTTACAGCCATCAACAAATACAAAATGCCTTTTTTTATAATTTATTTGATACTGAAGGTTGTAAGAGTGTTGTGGTTGAAAGCATTTTACATGGAAAGTGTGCACTACTACCATCCATGTCTTACCATTATACATCAGAGCAAAGGATCAAGGGAATGTTTCTTTAATTTAAACTCTGTTCTGGCCATACTAGAAGAATAAATCTTCATAACACTGACAAATACCAATAGTTTAAAAGTTCTAAACCAGTTAACCACCATCCTTTGAATATACACATAAGTGTTACAAGTGTTTGATACGTCAGTCTTTACTGTGCGACCCTCAATCATAGATTGGCTCCCTAAATTGGAACTCGGTAATCAAAAACTCTGATGACAGGAGCCACTATGATGCATGTTTTTTAGGAGAATTTTAGATGGCTTCATAGGCATTAACACTTAAAGTCCCCAGAATTACGGTAGCAGGTATAAGCACTATTTAAACATAAATGGTTTAAAACACACTATAATGTAGTTGTATTTAGATATAAGAGTGTTTTGTTTTAACAATAGCGCAGTGTATTTGTAATAATCAAAAATCAAAATTAGAAATCTTGATAAATACAATCCATTGAACAACACACTCCTTATATCTAGCAACTTATCTAATGTTTTTTATGCTGCCTTAGAAAAGCTAAAGAAGGGGACTTCAAGTATTTCCAGTGAATTAACAAACTGTAACAGCTTGATGCTGTTAATGTGCAATATGAACAAATGGATGGATGTGTGTTATTCATCATATCAAAAGGCTTTATCCACAAGTTTTTAAAGTGTCTTTAACATTATATTATACTTATTATTTATAGAGTGTATTTAAAAAAAAGAAAAACAGTGTCCTCTCATTATAGAAATCTCTATCCTACATGGCTGTGCTGAATCACCCTAAGCAATATGTATTTTTAAGTGTCACCCAGTACAATTAATGACTAGTGTAACTGTGCATCAATTGCAATAATGTAAATTATTATGTGGTAAAAAAAAATGTTGATACTGTATTCTATATGAACTTATAAATAGCCCTGGTTTTTAAACCGTTGTTCTTGTGTTTTCTTTACAGGCAAACAAGTGTCTTTTTCTTCTTTTTATAATTTCATAGTGGATACATGTCATAAAATAACACAGTCGATTGATACAAAACGGGGTTCAGAATTATTGTATTTATAATTAAATAAAATGAATGCGTCATATGACATGAGTCTACGGGTTGTAGAAGAAATTACACATGTGGTGAATTATTGACCACTGAGGATTTGAAATATTTTTACCAGATTAAGTCGCAGCTGATCTGTTCCTTGTGCCTGTATTTTAATAGCTTAGTGCCCTCCAGTGGTAGGCAAAAAGTATAAAATAGTGTAACCTAAGAGTACACAGATGTTGGTACCTTTTTTTGGCATAGAGATTGGTTTAAAAAAGATTATAAAGAACTGTGGCTATCGGGATTTTTATAATGATGGCATATAATATTTAGAAACGACATCTAATTACTGGTGCAATAAAGTATTTACAGTCATTCTTGTTACCTAGACCTTATAGTCTGGAATAAATGCTATTGTTTGCATATTGAGCGCTTTCATAAGCAGATTTATAAGATAGGAAAATCCATATCCACACGTACAGTTGTGGGTTATTTTATCTGGAAAAGTCTGCATGCTCCCGGGTGAACACAAAGAAATAAATTAATAAGTAAAATACAAGTGAAGGTATATAGATGATTTGAAGGTTTAAAGCTAACAGCATCATATTACTGGTTAATTTCTTTTTCTTTTCTTTTTTTTTTTTTTTACTTTTGGTAACATAAAAAGACGATTTTACTTTTAGTATTGCCAAAAAATAACCTACATTTAGACACATTGATATGTATGAATGTTTTTTCGGCACTTCCTAGGAATATTAACGAGCCCACTCCTGTAAAGTGTGTAGGGATGTGTATATATTGTAAATACAAATAAGAGAAATAACACTGATAACAGGAGGGAAGCAAATAATGAAGTTATGAAACCTAGAATAGGACGTGCCTATATACATCCTTCAAAATAAAAGTCCAAACCACCAATCGCACCGAATTCTCATAAATCTATAACATTTTGTTCATGAAATAAATGGACATCATTACTACGACTACTGCTACAGACACATATCCCGCTATCAGAACTAATAAAACTTCGTGTTGTACATTTTACTGTTTTCTTTTCTTTTTATGATGACCTATTTTTTTTTAATTGACACAAATAGCCATTTCCGGAAATTACGTCAATTCACAGCAGTATTTTCCAGAAAAAATGGCAGCTGTTGACATCGACGTGCCGGTAGAAACAGAGCCACAAATCTGCAACCAGGAGGACCTTGAACGGTAAAAGTATACCTACTCGTCGGGGTTTCACTGTGATGCGTGTGTGGAGTGAAAATAACCCGAGTGATATTAGCCAGTTAGCTGACAGAGCTCGGAAACATCAGTGCGGTCACCCCGGAGCCAAGCTAACCGTGCTAGCTTAACTCGACAGCGTTCTTAAATCTTGCTTTTTAGAAATCTCGGGCAGTTGCTTTGTTATTGTTTGGGATATTTACATTAAAAATAAAATTGTGAACTCAAATTAGACAGCCGGGCAGCTCGCCAGATTGTTCGTTAAGAGAACAAAACAAAACCAGGTGAACTGGCGTGCTTTGCCATGGTCAATATGAGGTATCCGATAATTCACGTGCGCCTAACCCCTTTGGGCGTCATTGAGCTGTATGTCGTATGTGTTTAAGTCTCATCCTTAAAGCATCTTATTTATTGCACACTAGCAGTTCCAGCTTTCATATTCGAGAAACTTCCATAAGAGACTGTCAGGTATGATCAGCAAAAGCCTTCATAACCTTAATTTGAAGTGATTACTTGTTTTCAATACTTTCCCGAGAGGTTTCATGCCATTTTACTGTATTCAAACAGTAACGAGACTATGCCGAAGGTTCTGCACCTAAAGGGAATCGAGCATGAGCGCCTCGCACCCTCAGCTCACCCGGGTGAATCGCATCGGAAACGAGTCATCAACGTGCGCTTTGCACGCAAACATTTTTTTTTTATTGGTCTCCTTTCGTGCATGCGGCCTTTGTTGCATTTCCGCTTAAATACACCGTAACGCACCTGCGTGGGATAATAAAAGTACTGTTAGGTGTTATACCTTGTCTGGCTTACGTAACGATGGACTTGAAAGATTAAAATGTAGGATTGAGTGAGACCTTGATTAATCGTACCGTAAATGTAAAATGTGACTTCAGTGTGCGGGAGGAAATTATTTTTAGGATTGTAATAGAAATATTTTTGACCACCTGTTTTTAAGTTGGGTTTCTTTAACTAAAACATGTAACGCATTATTGTTATCAAATGGTCGCAACAGGAAGCTCCGTGGACTTTATATCGAACACAGTAAAGCCACCTGATTCCCTTAATGATTTGCGGGCATATTAATGAGCAAAGTCACTCCCCAAAGCCTAATTTTGCTTTAGTAGAATTATCCTAATATTAAAGTTTGATAGGAAGCAAACCGATTGGGCAAGTAATCCTTGGAAAATCATTTATAACTCTTGTGGCTAAAAAAGTTAAACAAAAAAATAACTAACTGTTGCTCATCGTGTCTTTTTCAGAAATCTAAAATTAATTATTTGGAATTTCAAAATCGGGGATCAAAGTAACCAAAATATTTGGAGCAGTGAAAAAGAGTGCTGGAAGGGTGGAGCAGTGACAACAAAATGGTCGTGAGACAGTGATGATGTGTGGTTTGGAGGCGGTGGCACAAACAAAAAGAAAGGAGGCAAACTTAAAGATGGCAAGATTTTCACTGAGAATGATCAGAATGTACAGGAATGAGTACACAGGGACAGTTTAGGTTGAGCGATTTGAAGTTAGACACCAGGTTTATTCACGTAATTTAAAATTTTGAGTTGATTCCATTTTCACTGTTAAACTGCAAAAATCCATAGCTCAATTGAAATGGATCAAATTATTCCATTGTTGTTGTATGCCTCCAAGCTTTTTTTTCCCCTCACAATTGCAAAACTGTGACGTCAAACTCAGAGAGAATTCAAGCTTTTTCTACATTGTGTAGACTCAGAGATAATACAACTTTTATGTTTTCCCTATATACAGACCATTGTCCAGGAATAAATCAGGAAATCCATTTAAAAAGTAGGTTCTATAAACATCTATATGGTCTTATTAGTATCCATCGCTATGTTGGACTGTTGTTCACAGTTAAGGCATGCAGGTTTTCACAGGAAGATAGAAACGCCACAGGTAGAACTTAAACATAACTCTGGTTTGGTGGGATCCTGGCTTTAACACATCACATACTTCTAAAGAATTTTTTATATTTCATGAAGACATTTAATGACTTTGCATTATTTAAAAAAAAAAATATAACGATATCCTTTTTCTAAATGAAGACTAGAATACAGATAATTGATTTTATTTTGAATTTACACCAAATAAGAATTCTCATTTGTGTTTGTTCACTTTAAGTGAAACAACAAACTGCAGACACTATCACTTAAAAAAAAGACTAAACCCTAACCCCTAACTTAAAAATAATATAGTAACTATAGCAGGCCGTTTGAAAGTAATTATTAGTTTCTGATTCCTCATGAAACCTAGTTCAGTCAGGTATGTGTGATTTGCGGTTGATCCACTTGTGAGTCACCTGGACTTGTTTCATCTCAGTTAAAGTGGTTTAATATTGTTTGCTTGAGTTTGTTGCTTGTTGGGTTTTTTGTGTCTGCATTCTTAGGTGTGGCTAACAAATGTCGCAACAGCACCCACATTTACTGTATCGGAAAAGTACTTTTATTGTACCTGGGTGCATTTTGGGCTACATAAAAACTGCTACATTAAGTCATACATGAGAATCAGTATTGAGTTCTCCTTTAACACTTGGCACTTATGAAAAGACTGCAGCAGGTGAATTTCATGGCTATGTTTAGTACTTGAGCTATCAGTAGTCAGGACTGTATGTACCCAGATCTGCTGTCCTAGTTCTAGGTGAAGCACAGTCGAGTCCTTGTGGACACTTTGCAGGCTGGAAATTCCCTGAAAAGTGAGAACTGGTACTAGAAGAAGTATCACTGTTTTATAGTCAAGGTCATTCATTCAGTTACAGTCAAGAATTTCAGCCATCAGTGGAAACTACAATAAAAAAGGTTTATAGGGGGGTTCGGGGGGACAGTAGTTTGTTTAAACGCTTCCTGTATATCTCCACCTTCAGGGGGGAAATTAAGTGGTTTATTAGTTTTCTGGTTTATTGAGTAGTTTTAATTATGTCTTTTTCTCCACTCTCCAGTCTGGCTGAAAGTTTCAAAGAGCAAGGCAATGCATACTACAGCAAGAAGGATTACTCTCAGGCTTTCAACTATTACACCAAGGCCATTGGTGAGTATACTCGGTGGCTTGATTTTAAGTTGTCACATTGTTGACTCTAAACGCCCAACGACGCCCACTCGACATTTCTTCATACTTTGCTGTTGAGAAATGCTGCCAGTGAACAGTCCCAATAAAGGCCTGCGGTACAGTCATGCACTGATTGTTGGCACGTGATTTTAGTTTGGCAGTGGCTGATCCTGTAATCATATAAGTTGGGACAAAAGAAAAACAAAAAATGGGGAAGTCAGAGTTTACCTTCTTATTTTTATTTTCTGATGATGCTGAAACACTCCAGTTGTCAGTGATGGCAAGCCCAGATGTTGGTCTCTGATATGCACCTGCATCATTTTGTTTTTGTCACATAAATGATTCATTTTTTTCTTTTCTTTTTTTTAAATCTGAAGATGCATGCCCCAAAAATGCCAGTTATTATGGGAACAGGGCAGCCACCCTCATGATGCTCTGCCGCTTTCGGGAGGCTCTAGAAGATTCCCAGCAGGCTGTGCGTCTGGATGACTGTTTCATGAAGGTGAGTTTGAACTGCTTGTCACATATAGAACATTACTTGTATTGTCCGCTTCGCACATCATGCAGTGCACGGTAATGATGTTCTGAGAAATGTCCGTTCCATCTCATAGGGGCATCTACGTGAGGGCAAGTGCCACCTGTCTTTGGGAAATGCCATGGCAGCCAATCGCTGCTTTCAGAAGGTTTTGGAACTGGAGCCGAGCAATAGAGAGGCCCAGCAGGAGGTGGGAAGCTTTAATCATTTTATTTAATTACTATATAAAAACAAGCATTGGGTAGGATCACATGCTGAGCTAAATATTTGAGTGAATCCATCGGTTAGTAATTATTGTTGTTTTTATTAATTTTAGAAAAATAATGCAGCAACACTGTTGGAATATCAGCGGATGGCAGATTTTGGCTTTGAAAAGCGGGATTTCAGAAAGGTAATTTATGCACGTTCTCTTGTTTTTTAGCATTCTTGTAAATTATAAATTGGGTTTTGTTTGCCACTGTATGAGTGTGTGGTTGTCACCAAAACATAAATATGCTGGAAAAGGATTTTGTCATATGTCTGTGTGATTAGATAAAATTTTAGCGTTTACATGTTGGACTTTGCTATTACTCATATTTATATGAAAAGTACAATTTTGATATTAAATGATTATGAAAACAAGAAAATGGGCTCTCATCACAAAGCCTGTGTGTGTGTGTGTGCGTGTGTGCGCACGTGCGAGTTTGTGTAAATCCTTTCCTTTTCAGCTCTCCCTAAACACTCAAACTCACTCGCTGTTGAGTACAATATGATTCTAACAGAGAGCCTTCAGGCAACAAAATCTCTGTAGAAGAAACACAACTGTCACAGTTTCTGAGGTGAACCTGTGGAAGTATTAACAGTTGCCTCTGTCTCTAGATTACTCAGTGTCACATGCAGACCGATATCGGTGGAATGCGACAATTGGCTGGCGGCTCCGGCTAGCTACCTTGCTGGTCGCTGAGGCACGCAAGTCTGCTGCGGCCGGGCCCCTCTCTACGTTCCCATCTCCACTGCAGAAATCCCGCGGTGGTGGCAAGCCAGCAGGGACTGGCAGTTGCACTTGCGAGATGTGCTATAGTGCCAAATCTCAGAGTCAGAGCCCAACTCCGACCGGATGAACCTGCGTCCTCCACCACCTCCACATCGCTTTGTTTTTATTCATTTATTAGATTTTTTTTCATATAAATTTTAAAGTTAAAGAAAATCCCTCAGTCTTAAAGTTAAATAACTTGTGTCTTCAGGTAATTAAATCAAATATTGAACAAAAGAAACTGCTGGGGGGTTTTTTGTTTTCTTTTTTATTTGCCATAATCGGGCAGCCTTATTACAAAGACAACAGCCACTGCGCGCTGTGATGGATGGTGACCTATCCAGTGGATGCATGGATTGTTAGTTTTCACAAAGCTCCAAATATTTCAGTTTTTCCAGTTTCTGAATGTAATATGGGGGTATAACTGTGTAGTATTTGGTTGTGGCCCTGATTCAGGTGGTGTACTGCATGGACCGGGCCTTAGCTTTGGCTTCTGCCTGCCACCGCTTCAAAATCCTCAAAGCAGAATGTCTCGCTCTGCTTGGACGCTATCCAGAAGCTCAGTCTGTAGCAAGGTGAGAGCAGCTGTGATGGACAGTCATTATTTTTTATTCCACTTCTTTGTGCCATTCTTTAAAGCCAGCCTTTTCTTTACAGTGACATCCTGCGAATGGATTCTACAAATGCAGACGCGCTGTACGTTCGAGGCCTGTGTCTTTATTATGAGGACTGCATCGATAAAGCGGTGCAGTTCTTTGTCCAGGCTCTGAAAATGGCACCTGACCATGAAAAAGCCCGACTGGCCTGCAGGGTAAGATTGAGTTGTAGGTGGCATTATCAACAATGTTTGCAAGTTCTTTTTGTATTGAAGTTCCACAGTTGCAAACTAAGAATGCAAGACAAAGTTAGAGAGGCAAGCTGAGATGGTCTGGACTTGTGCAGAGGAGGTATACCGGATAAAGGATGTTGCCAGGCAGGAGGAAAAAGGGAAGACCTCAGTGGAAGCTTGTGATTGTAGTGAAGGGGGACAACCAGATGGTTGATGTGACAGAGTAGGATGCTAGTCATAGGGTGAGATGGAGGCAGATGATCAAAAGAAGATGATTGATTAAATTCAAGGAGCTTTGCTTTAAGGTAAAACACCATATAACCTTTTTCAAGGTCCTTCTAAATGGGTCCCCGTATTTCTTTCTATGTGTGTACAAGCACAAATGTAGTTGACACTATAGACACTTCAGGTGATTATTTTGCAGTCATTTGTGACAAGATAAGCAACCTTGGCCGTGTGTTTACACGGCAGAAGAACAAGGGTACACAGTAAAGTAGTTGGCGCTAAATTTAAAATATAATCCAAAAATCAGCTTTCAAAGGATGAAAAATGACCTGAGATGTTTTTAGACTTCAAGTTTGCACACAATATGTTTTGAAAAAAACATTGAAAATACAAATAGATTAAAGGATTTTTAAGAATGTTAAAACAAAAGGCCTGAAAAGTATCGGTGCCTTCTTTGCTCACCAGAATGCCAAAGCATTAAAAGCTAAGAAGGAGGAAGGAAACCAGGCGTTTAAGAACAACAACTATGAAGCTGCCTATCAGCTTTACACCGAGGCACTTGCAATAGACCCCAACAACATTAAGACCAACGCTAAACTCTACTGCAACAGAGCCACAGCAGGAGCAAAGGTAAAAGCTTGTTTCGTTATACCACAGTTTCCTCTTGTTGTTAGCTATAATTTGCTTAATATTAGTAATCGTAGTATTCTGGGTCTTCTGGTTCTTTGTATCCTGTCAGCTCACTGTCATTATCTCTTCGTCAACAGCTGAAGAAAGTTGATCAAGCCATTGAAGACTGTACCAGTGCAATCAAACTAGATGACACTTACATCAAGGCATACTTAAGAAGAGCTCAGTGGTATGTTACAGGCATTCTGAGTCAGTTTTCCATGCTTTGTGTGTTTTGTTGTTCAGCATTGTAAAGTTTGTGTCTGACCTTGTGTTACCTGTAGCTACATGGACACAGAGCAATATGAAGAGGCCGTACGGGACTATGAAAAAGTTTATCAGACAGAGAAAACCTCAGGTGAGCTGCTCTCCTTGTTTTCCTAAGCTCTGATTGAATTTAATGTTCAGTTTTTCTCACATGGCTTGCATTTCTCTTTCCCTCCAGATCACAAGCAAATGCTGAAGAAGGCACAGATGGAGCTGAAGAAGAGCAAAAGGAAAGATTATTACAAGGTGCTCGGGGTCGGGAAGAATGCCACTGAGGACGAGATCAAGAAAGCGTATCGCAAACGAGCCCTCATGCATCACCCAGGTAGCTGTCCTAGTCTTTCCACACAGTTCACACTAGTACAGCTCACAGTAATCAGGGCTCTGCCTAGAGTATAGGTCAGATTTAAGTGCAGTGTGCACACAGTAGGTCAAGGCCAACCAATGACAAGACAACGCATCACTTTTTCTCTGTACTTTACACATTACAATAACCAGTGAATTGTGTTAGGATCATGAGCCAGCTGAGCTACAACATCACTTAACAGTTGAGTCTCACTTATCTCGAGGATTTATTGTAGACAACCGTTGAAATTGTCTTGCAGACCGTCACAGTTCAGCAACACCAGAGGTGCAAAAGGAGGAGGAAAAGAAATTCAAAGAAGTGGGTGAAGCCTTCACTGTCCTCTCCGACCCGAAGAAGAAGGTCCGCTATGACAACGGGCACGACCTGGAGGATGACGGCTGTTTTGATGGCGGAGGTACATTTATATTCCCTCTGTGCTCCTATCGGCTTTTGAGTTGGGAAACGGGTGCATCTAAAGAAAAGAGTAACCCAGAAGATATTTTGACCTGTCATAGTGGGAAATAGCAGTGGCTTTGTCATTTATTATAGGGCATTTGTTTGTACTTGGGTAATTAATAAGACCAATAGATCTTTTAGACCTAGTAGGAAACCCAGGAGATCATGATTGTCTGAACAATGGTCGTGTTTACATTTGAAAAAGGGCAAAAACCTTTTTAAGGGTTTTGGGTTTTCTGTAGACTTCATATATGATTATTGCCCAGTTTTACATGAGAAAGTTCCAAGATTTTTTGGGATCTCATTTAAATTAAGACATGAGACATGTCAACACAAAAAAAAGTACAAAGTACAATTTAATTTCCATAATTTAGTTTCTAGAAACTCATTCCATGTTTCCATGCAGCAAGTCCCCGTGTCCCTGACTTGCTGTCAAACTGTCAAGACCTAATGGGACGCTTTAACAGAACACGGACAAATTTTCATACATTATTAACCATTTTCTGCAATGTCAGTTGAAATGTCTGCTTGTGTAAGAAGGCCTTTTATAATGTGGCATCCCATGACGGTCCCTACAAAATCAAGTGTCAGTCGCCTTTAGGTAATGGGACTGAGTGATATGGCTCAACAAGAAAAAAAAAATAAAAACTCTCAACTAAAATAAACAAAATAATTAAAAGAAATGGTGTAAAATATGTGAGAAGATGTGCGGAGACGGTGGAGTGCTGGCGGAGGCGTCCCTTGGCTTTGTTGGCCGTTGTTATTGGAAGTGAATGACATACTCTCCATCGCCAGTTTATAAGAAGCTGCAGCTGTCAGCAGTGATTGAGTCGCTGAAATCAGCCGCAAAGCAGCAGTAAAGTAGTAAAGCTGATTGGTCCAACTCACGCAAAAATTTTCAACCTTTTCTCCTCCAGAAAAGGAAATAAGATGCATTTATAGCCAAAATGCAGACAATTACAACATGTACGTGCTAATCCACATAGAAACTATGAATCAGCTTTTACAAACACGGTTATTATATATATCTTCCACCTCTAATAGGTTCCACTGTTTCTAAGTCTCATCTTAGAGCATCACTGTATGTGATTAGTGGCAGCATGTTTTGGTCTTTTCAGTGTCACCCTGTGGTTTTAATTGTAAAGGGTTTAGAGGTAAAATCTTCTGAAGTCACCGGTCTGCCTGCAGGAAATAAAATTTGCGATGCATGTTGTTGTCTATATACTGCTGTGGAGACAAAGTCCAGTGAAAACAATGTGAAAAATCTTCCTTTAGAAAGGATACATTTTTAAAGCTACTAATTTGATTCAAAAGTTGTTTTCAATATATGGACATAAAACAAAACTAACATCGGAGGCAACAATGTTGCATTACGTTTTGTCCAGAAAGCTGGCTGTAAAGTTTCAGAAGATATTAATTGTTTTGAATATTTCTCACAGAATACAACAAAGAGCAACATACCTTGTGAAAAAAGCAGAAGTCCAATTCATACTGTGACGTACACGATTTATCAGCAGGCTGAAATTACTGGCTGATACTGGCTAATTGCTGATCAGCTGGTATCACATATATAACAGCTGAGATGGAAGAAACCCTTTGACAAGGTTAGGAGTGTTGATGTTGCAGTTTGTCCACCAGAGGGCGCTTTGCAACTTCAAAAGAGCAACAACCAGCTGATCAAAGTAGAACTAAACAAGTAAATGTTTGGGAATTCTTTTGCATTGTGTGTCTGAAAAGGAAAAATATTGGCTGATATCTGATTTTTAAATCGACAAATATCTGTACTGTTCTAATACTGGTTTGCCAGTATGAGGCTGTACATTTAAGTCCAGTTATCTGTTACAGATTGGACCTGTACTAAAAAAAATAAAAAAATAAATAATAATTAAAAAAAAACCCAAAAAAAACACTTGTAGTTCCTGTTTCTCTTTAAATTATATGTGCAATATATCACATAAATTGTTTTCCTTCCTGTATTTCCATTCTTTTCCCATCTTTGGCTTCCTTTTATCCTCCATGTTAACCTTGCTCTACTTCCTGTTTCTACAGATTTTGATGCAAACAACATCTTCAGGGCTTTCTTTGGTGGCCACAGTGGAGGATTCACTTTCGATTCCAGCCCAGGTACGTTTTCTCTTCACTCCATGGTTTTTATATATACATAGGTTTATTGAACACTAACTGAATATTTGTTTTGTGATTTATTACAGACTCTGGACCTGGAAATTTCTTTTTCCAGTTTGGCTAAAGCAGTGGAGCATACACTGGACAAAGTCAAGTCGGACCCACAGTCACCTCATGATGCTCATATTTATGAGTGTCCTGTTAAAATCTCACTTAAAAAAAATCTTCTTTTGAAATACCGCATACATTCCTAAATTAACTCCCTTGCATTGATGCTCAGCCTTTGAGAAGGATTCAAACATTGATGAAGTCTTTAAAAAGTCTTTTAGATGCAGTTTGCATCAGCTGGGCAGAGCTTGTCTCTATTGCCAAAATTGACATTTATGTTCTATGAAATTTCATGTTGTTAAACTGCCTCAGTCTCTATGAAGGGGATGAACAGTGAGGACATACTGGCCATCATGTCTTGATTATTTTGAGAAGCTGTAACGATGCATACGTGTTTAAAGTTCTCCTTGGACTGCACATCTCTAGTGGAAGAGCTGATGTTCTGTGGAAGTTCAGTGACAAATCTGACCTCAGGACAGCCTGTTAATGACAACGCCGTTCTCTTATGAGTGTGCGTCCAGATTTTACTGGCTCTCTTGCCAAATACAGAATCCAGTTGCAGGGTTTTTATTTCCTCTCCATTCTTCATTGTATATTTGACTCGAATGTAAAACATTATGTGTCCACACATTGTCCTTCAGTCTTCCCTGAGTCTATTTATATTTATTGTACTGTATATCCTAAAGTGTATGCAGCAAAATCCCAGTGATGTTCGTCTTCCTTTGTTTGTAAATGTTTTTGACCCCATCCTTTTCACTCATTTTTCACCTGTCTGAAACGGACCCACATAGGAATACATCCACACTTTGTTTTTGTTTTGTTCTTTTCAAAGCAACTTCACAAACGTCATCCACATGTTGCACTGCCCCATTCAAATTCAAGTGGTGCCTTACTAGAATCAGTGAAGCGTCCTAAATAAATCCACATACTAGTTAAAAAAAAAAGGCAGATGTTACACTTGTATAGCAATTTTTTGGTTTTATGATAATCTGGAGGAAAATCTTTTCATCTTGGACCCGTGTCATCAGTCACACTTTGCTGTCATTCATCCATTCATCAGTACAACCCTTCCCCTACTTGTTCCACCTGTTTAAAGGGGCACTGATAGCTTCCACTGTTAACTGTTCTGTCACTGATGTGTACATTACGTTTAAAAACTTGCTACGGTATTAACAAGACCTTTTTTTTTTTTTTTTTTTCTTCCTTTTTTTGGACTACTTTTTTTTTAACTGATAAAATAAAGGCTTGTCTTTTACTGTAATGAGTTTTGTCTTTGACTTTGTTCCTGATGATTACTTTTAAAAGACAGGATATCATCTTGTCCAGCAGGTATATGTAATCACTTTGATCACTTACAGATTCATATCACACTGCATATGAATAATGATTCACTGCGAAAATGACTTTGTTTACAACTCTGGTTTCACTGAGTGCTGAAGTGAAGCTCTGAAAAAAGGAGCGGTGTTAAGAAAGTTCCTCTTTCTTTTACAAGTTTCACAGGGACTTCTTTTTATAATGATCTATAAAAATTGGAGACATTCAAGCTTGTTGAAAGCTCCTCGGCACATTTTAAATCAAATAACCAGCTATAGAATGACTCGAATAAAACCCCCTTTTGGGTTTTTCTTTGTCAATTTTAACCAACGTGCTTTTCACCTTTGTTATTGATTTCAGACTTCCCTGGTAACTCCAAAGAAAGTAATTTTAAAAATCAATATTTATAAATATTGGCAAATTCAGATTTTTTTACTATAACTATTTGTAGTGCAGGACCTAAAATAAGAGTTGTGTTTAAAGAGAAGCGGGGAGGGGGCGTCAATAACATTTTCTAGGTTGGCCAATATTTTTTTAATTTTTTTGTTTTTTAACAATGCCGTGGTCGTGACTGACGTCACCACGTGACCTGTTTTAAGCCAATCAGGCACTCGTAGAGACGTGTAATCGGTCGCCAGATTATGGTTCGACAGGAGCGGAGTGAGGTGGCAGGGACTGGCAGCAGTTGACTCCGGTATAATAAGAGCTGGCTGTTTAGCTGTGTCATTTTTTTGGCCTGGACACGATCCTTCAAGAAGGTGTGATTGTCACTGACAAGGTAAAAGCTTTCACTCAGCTACTTTCTACTCCAGCGTTAGCCAGCTCTTCTTTGTAGCCTTTAACTGGCAAGTGTCCGCACCAATGCGAGGCTACAGCAGTTAGCCGTAGTGTTAGTCTTCAGGGTAGCGGATGTGAGATGATGTGAGGGCTGTCTGCCAAAACTGCAGCCAAGTGCTAGCTCGGCAGAGCAAGAACAAGTATGGTCTTTATTGAAATTGTTTTGCCCAATTGTTTTGCTTGAAAACAGCATATCTGAAGTGATGTGCTTTACTTTTTCAATGATAAAAGCAAGCTAGCTTATCCTTGCATCATCCGCAGAGAGGGAGCATCCTCCTGTTTTATTCCTTATCGTGAAGGTTTTCGTACTGCATTTATTTCTTCTCTCCCGGAAGTTCTTTCTCTATTTACCCAAAGTGAGCTAGCTAAAGTTGTTGTCAGGCTTGCCTGGCTGGCTGGTTCAGGAGTGGGTGTGGTGGCTGCTGCAGGAGCTTCATTCATAGGATAAGTGATGCTAACCCCTGAGTTCGTCTGACAGCAGCTGTGTCTGAAGCAGCACCCAACCCCCCTTGGTTGCCACTCTAACAGCTGCCATCAGGTCCAGCTTCTTCATCCCACAAGCCTGGACAGCACAACTAATTGCACGGCAAGGTAGCTTCATATAATACACTGGACCGGTGGATTAATCTGGCTAAATTCTGGACATCCGTCTCTAAAAGTGGAAGGATAGCCTGCTGTGATGAAGCTGTTAGATTTCTTGATCTCTCTAAGCGCTGCCCCTCCTTAGGTTACCAGAAGCTCAAATATAAACCACCATAAAATGTTATCAGTGACCCGGAGGTAGAGGCGATAAGATCCACGTAATCAAGGCTCATTACTGCTCATTACAACTTTGCTTGGTTGGTGGGTGACTTGGTAAATGTACAATTTTTAGGCTTTTTAATGCATTTTTAATGCATTTCACCTAAATATTCATGGTTGTGTATATTTGTGGTGAGGCAAAGTTGGTTGAGCACGCCCAACAACTTCCTGGGATGTTAAAACAGGAATGACAAGGTCATCAGTGCAGGCTGTTGTGATAATCCGTCACGTGTTTACTGTAAGATTGAGAAACGAGTTTGACTGAGAGCTTGTTTAGTATTTGGTTTATATACATTTTTGATTTTCTAATAACTTGGTTCTCTACTTTTTGTGTTTAACTGCACTTAATCTGAAAAATAAGTCTTTTTAGATGTGTGCATACAGAATTTGACACTTATCATGGGCATGAAGGTCATGGTGTCATGGGCTTTTAATGGTTTATTTGAACTGCTCCTTCTCCACAGTGGAATTGTTTCTTTATTGACATACACCCCTACCAATATTTGGCTAAATGTCCTTTTGCGAGTTTTACCTAAACAATGTACTTTTGGTATCCATCAAAATGCACCTGTGCATTGTTTTAATTTTTAACTTAAGTTTGGACTCTATTCCCAGTTATCAGTTTTCGTCCTTCCCCAAAGGTCCTGCTCTATCCAGCGCTGCCATGTCGGCGAAGGCCATCTCAGAGCAGACAGGGAAAGAGCTGTTGTATAAGAACATCTGCACCTCGGCGGCCGTGCAGAACCGTTTCCATTATGCTAGTGTAACAGCTGAGACTGACTGGGCCCGCCTCACACAGGACCATTCATGGCTGCTGACAGAGGTAAGACTGTTTGTTTGTCCAGCTCATGAAGCCTGATTACAACCTTCAAAAGTTAATTTACCTACATGTGCTGTACTATAACAATCAGAGTGATTTGCATAGACTGTATAAAAGATGCACACAGCTTTCAGGTCTGAAAGGTGAAGCCATTTTGCACTGCCTTTAATGGTCACCAGGGACACATTAAAAACAATGCAGGTTTTAGACATTTTGCTATCACAGATTACAAAAGATTTAAAGTCCTAACCCTCGTCCTCAGTGTTTCAAAACAGGACTTCCACTCCAACCAGTGGGTTATGTCACATCAATCTTTTATAGTATCAGTGGTGACTGACTGGACACATCTGAAATGTGTCTGAACCTTTGCTGTGCCCATGTGTCAGTGCAACAACATGTCTGGCTCATGTGTTTCCTGTTTCGGCAGTTGATTGGCTCTCTCACAGCAGGGCTGGGAAACCCTACCCATCTTTATTGTTTCTACCATAGTCATACCACACTATCATACCAAAAAAAACCACGTGTGTCCTGTTTCTTTGCTCATCCCAAAAGAGGCTGGTGGTGAAGCCAGATCAACTGATAAAGCGGCGCGGGAAGCTCGGCCTAGTGGGGATCAACAAGGACCTGCAGGGCGTCCGGGAGTGGCTCAAAGACCACCTAATGAAGGAGACAACTGTGAGTTAACTGTACTCTCTCTTAATGAGCATAAAACGCAGCCATGACTGTCTTTGTGGCAATAAAGCAAATCCACGTGCTGCAGTAGTTAGAACCACGAGAAACACATTGCATCATTTTCTGAGGAGGTATTTGATTCGAATGCAGTGACTGTTGCCAAGTAGAACATGACTGACGTGCTGTTCATGTTTAAACAGTCATCAACCAGAACCATATGTGAGGATGACTTTGCTTGGCTAATACAGGGCTGTTGTTGAGCAAAAGTTAGTTCAACGTTTTTGTGAGATGATCAAGCGTCTTTCTTTTTTTTTTTTTTTTTTTTTTTTTTTTTTTTCTGCTCTACTGTGTGAGGACAATGCAGCAAGTGTATTTAGACACACAAAGTTACTCTGAACCTAGATTAACTGGTTATTTATCTGTCTTGAACAGCCAGAGCTGGCAAGTCTTTAAATAAATCAACATTTAAAAAAGTAATCCTCACAGAAACTGTAGTATTAATACTATATTTGGTCTCTGAAACACCACAAAGGATCCTCATTTTGATATGAGAAGCACGTGGAGGACTTTGCCTCAGTTGCCCTGCTGCTGCCTGTTTTTATTTGATATTATTTGCCCTTCTGTGTACTCTACTCGTAATAAGCTATTTGGATGTGAAATGGATGAACTAGAACTTTGAAGGTAGTTTGTAACGATGAGAAGACTTAGTAAATGACAGGTCAATTTACATTTTTTTATGTTATTCTTAAAGTTTTACTTTCACTTTAATATATAATACATGTAGTTTTCCTCTCAGTGTAGTGTTTGTGACCAGGTGTTTTTCTTGAATAGGTGGGAAAGGCAAAGGGTGTGCTGAAGAACTTCCTCATTGAGCCATTTGTCCCACACACACAGGTAATGTATGCCAGTATCTTGTCTTTCAGTCTAACACTCTTTAAGCTCCTCAGTTTGGAGAAGTTTTGTGGAACAGTTCAATTTGTGTCATCAGTGGTTATTTCTCCTGTTGTAACTTGAATTTGCTGAATGGTCTACGGTTTCTGTGGTCTCAACTTCACAGCTAATCCCTTCTTGTCATGTCTTGTGTCTTGTCAGCAGGACAGATCCTGTATTTACATAAATGTTTTATTTTAATTAAGATTTGGTATCATTCTGAATTTCCCTGTTCAAACCAGGTTGTCACAGAAATATATAGTTAAGCTCAAAAGTTACGGTTATTTTTAGTTTAAAGTATTGCGTAATGGTAACTTTTAGTGTCCCTTTACGCTTTGGTAGAGGTAGCCTTAAACTTCTATCATAGGGTATAATTCACACGTGTACTTTGCACCTTGTATTAAGAGCCAATGTGATATTTCCTGCAGCTGCCCTCAAAGAATTCTGAGCAGAATGAAAGTATTGCATCACAGGACTTCTGATGTGAGAAGAATTTGTAAAAAATAGCTTCCTTTATTTTAAATGAAGCACACTGCTGCATCCTGTCAGACTGAAAGAGGAAAATGGGAATCAAATTCTTATACAAATCTGCTGACGATGTTGGCAGGTCATCAGCTGGGGTCATGTCTGACCCGGATTATCCTCCCCCCAGATGATTAATTAAATTACCTTGTGGCGTTTTAAAAAAATTGGTCTGTAGGAAAACCCTTCATACCTACTTTAGAGAGTATTTCTTGATTTATTTATTTTTTCCCTTGGTGTGCTGTGCTTCTTTAAATATATAGTAATAATTGATAAAACCAAGTCTGATAAACCTTAATTGCAGTGGAAAGTCAAGTTGTTGTTGTTGTGGTAATAAATAATAAACCAAACTACAAGAATCAGTTCCTCAGACTGGGATCTCCGTTGCCTCAGCCATTCTCATCAAATCCTCTCAGAAAAATGAAAAGGAGTAGAATGACTTGACCAGGATCAGTGCTTCCTGGTTGACCCAGTCGATCTAGGACCTTATAAGTGAGAACAAGCTCCAAGTTATGTGTGTTCTGTCTGTAAGTTAGTGTGCATTTGATTAGTTTGTTGGTTTTTCTTAATAATTTCTCACAGAGAACTGAACCACTTGTTGGCCTTATGTAAATATTGCGCAGCATTTCCAAACAAAATCAGTAAAGACGTATTTGCGTGTCCTTGCATGTGGCTGAACTCCCTGTTTACTCACTCAGGAGGAAGAGTTTTATGTATGCATCTATGCCACACGTGAGGGCGACCACGTGCTTTTCCACCACGAGGGAGGAGTGGAGGTGGGTGACGTGGATGCCAAGGCCCAGAAGCTGATGGTTCCAGTGGATGGCAAGCTCACTGAGGACCTAATCAAAGAGCGGCTGCTTACACAAGTTCCCGACGACAAGAAGGAGTACGGAAACCTTTTTCTAAAATTGTCTTTATTATTTAAAGACATATAAATTTCATTATTTAAATATTATTTTTAAGTATAAAACAAATGGTGACATTTGAATCTGAGTCATTTTGTGCTTTGAACCTAATTGGATCGCTTAGTAGTTCACAGTAGTAGTAGTTAGTGATCAGGCTCTCTGTTAAAACACAGTAGAGACATTTGAGCAGAGATGTGATTAGCCAGATATTGAATGAAATATAGAAAATAATACAGGAATAACTGTAAAATCGCAGTATATTTCGTTTTCGCACCTTCTTGTTGCTTTTTATTTTCTTTCTTAACCAAAGAGGCTCTCTGTATTCAGAAAATCTTTTATCCTTTGCTGTTTTGACCTTGATTAATGTTTAGCTTCTTTTATGTAAACTTAGCAGTGTGCTAAGTAAATACTCTTATCTCTTTTAAACAATACAAACTAGAAAGAAACATAAAAGATACGCTCTAAGTATTCAGCGTGGCTGCTTAGCAATACTCTACCATTTTGTTCTTGCCTAGTGAGACACAAAGCTTCACAAAAGTTCTCTTATGTGCTGATTAAGTCTAATTTTGTTTCCCTCACAGTGTTTTGGCCAGTTTTATAGTCGGCCTCTTCAACTTGTATGAGGACCTCTACTTTACCTACCTTGAAATCAACCCTCTTGGTAAAGCTCTTTTATTCTGCAATATTACACTCTGCTCATTATGTATTGCAGAAACAAAAACGCTGATTTAAAAAAAAAAAAAAAAATCTAGATTGCTACCATGCTATGTTAGTAATTCATTGGTGGAAAACATACAAATTAACTCAAAATTTCTGCCTTTTCACAGTCGTCAATCAAGACGGAGTATATGTCCTTGACATGGCAGCCAAGATTGATGGCACAGCGGATTATATCTGCAAGGCTAAATGGGGGGACCTTGAGTTTCCTCCACCCTTTGGCAGAGAGGCGTACCCTGAGGTGAGATTTGAAGAGCTGTAATTGGACAGGCTGTTTGTTTATAGTTCTCTGGATCCTTTAATTTTCACTGATTTGATTTAAAATGTGACTTTAACTTAGATCTACTCATATGTACAATGATTGGTCAGTCCATTTCTCCATCCTTGTGCACTTACTGACCACAGTTTGGTATTCACCACTCTGTCTTGTTACTTGTAGGAGGCCTACATAGCTGATCTGGATGCAAAGAGTGGTGCAAGTCTGAAGCTGACCCTGCTGAATCCCCGAGGCAGGATCTGGACCATGGTGGCCGGAGGAGGTGCTTCTGTTGTCTACAGGTAGTCCATCACATACAGCATACATTTGAACTCTATACCACTTCTTTGCCTTTATGGCTTGAAGTTTCAAAGCTTGTTAGACTGAAGTTTTGCTTTTTAACAAACCCCAGCTTGACTTTTCTGTTGCCAGCTTAATATTTTTTAAGGTTAATTACAGCTGATAGAATCGCATCATTTCTCTTCTTCAGCGACACCATCTGCGATCTGGGTGGGGTGGACGAGCTGGCTAATTATGGCGAGTACTCAGGCGCACCCAGTGAACAGCAGACCTACGACTACGCAAAAACCATCTTGTCTCTCATGACACGTGAAAAACATCCTCTAGGTGGGTGAAGCCTGGACTTGATTACATTAGAGCTTATTTTCCTGAACGGGGTGAAAAGCTGGTGGGAGGAGGCTACAACTGTTAGATAAAGTCTGCGTTTGTTTGCTGTGTCCTTGAAGTGTAGAAATACTTGGTGGATCCTTCCTCTGCTGTGTGAGCTAATTGTGCTGCTTCAGTGTGACACACTGTTCACTATGTGGGGAGTTGCCAGCAATAGACTTCATGTATGTTACTCGGGTGTTGAATTTCAGTCATGAGCATTTCGTAACACCTTTCCTTATCCTACAGGGAAAGTGCTGATCATTGGAGGAAGCATTGCAAACTTCACCAACGTAGCAGCCACATTCAAGGTGAAACGCACTGATATTTATCTGAAAATCTTCTGCACAGTTATAAAGAATCACTGTAATGTTTAAAGAGGAAAAACTGGCTTATACACAATATTTAATTTCTTAAACTTTGAAAGAATGATGTCACTGTATTTTCAGCAAGTCCTGAATTAGCAGAGATTTGTGTTAGGTGTAATATCAAAACATTTATACCCATAGCTGCTCATACATGCAATACACCAACTAGATTGGTTCCTAATTTATGTCCAGAAACATGTTAAGGCAGTGTTAGCCTAACCTGCCTTAACATGTTTTCTCAGATTACTTTAAAATCTGAAGGCAGGTCAGAGTAGAAAGCCATACTAATGCTTTGAATTATTAAATGGTCTCAATAAAATTTCACTCTTCCTGGTTGATATACTTGTACTTTTTGTGCATAACAAAGCTGATCTGCTTGTCCTTCCTCAGGGCATTGTCAGGGCCATTAAAGATTACCAAGGCCCTCTGAAGGAACACGAGGTCACCATTTTTGTTCGACGTGGCGGTCCGAACTACCAAGAGGGACTCAGGGTGATGGGGGAAGTAGGTGAGTAAGACTGGACTAATACTCGGGCCTAACTCGTGAAATATATGACTTAAAGTATACATCCAAGTCGAGTCCTTGGATCTAGATTAAGGAGCGTTTTCTTCTATACAGGGAAGACCACAGGGATCCCCATTCATGTGTTTGGAACTGAAACCCATATGACTGCCATTGTTGGGATGGCACTGGGCCACCGACCAATCCCTAACCAGCCCCCGATGGATGCCCATACAGCGAACTTTCTCCTCAATGCTAGCAACAGTGCAGCGGTATAATTATTCACTAATTCTTGGGTCAATATCGGATGGTGTGTCAGTCAGTGCCCACTCTCTTAAACAAATTAGATGTTAGATGGGGTTTTGTTATAAGTTAAACAGTAAGTGGTTCACACAAGTACATTTCAGTGTTTGAGAAAGGAGAAGAAAAGGGTTATTGCTCAAAATGACATGTATTTATACTGTAGTTGGCTCCATAATGCAGGGTCATGACTAGCAAAAGGGTGTAACCTAAATTGGATTTATTTACTTTATATGCAATTGAGAGTGACGTGTTTAAACACAGTTTAAGCTCGTTTAGCGCCTCTATAGAGTGTGTGTGTGTGTGTGTGTGTGTGTGTGTGTGTGTGTGTGTGTGTGTGTGTGTGTGTGTGTGTGTGTGTGTGTGTGTGTGTGTGT
>NW_024582469.1:82710-149111 GCF_018398535.1 Haplochromis burtoni
TGTGTGTGTGTGTGTGTGTGTGTTGTATGAACTTATGACGTCGTTGGGGGTGAAGCCACTGTTTCTAACTATGCTATGCATGCTCTTTGGTAACCTCTGTCAGCCTGTCCTGTAAATCTTTCCCTTTTCTTTGCCAGACTCCAGCTACAACAAGGACTGCTTCATTCTCCGAGCCCAAGTCGCCCACTGATACCTGCCCGGCCAAGAAGTGTAAAGCAGGGCTTCCAACAGGTAACGAACACAGTCATTCATGCTGAACTGCTTCCTATCAGCAAGATCCCATATTTACTCATGCACCTCTTTTTTTTTTTTTTTTTTTTTTTTTTTTTCCCCCCCTCTCATCCTGGCTTCTCCTTTCCTGCTGAAATACCACCACCAATATTCTGCAATTTATCTTCCTTCTCTTTTCCTCCTTTTCTTATTTCACACCAACTTACATCCACCCTTTTCATGCTTGTTTCTCTAAGACTCGCTCCATTCTATACTGTGGCCTCTGAAGAATGTGGTCACAGGCGATTGGAAAGGTAAGTGATAGGTGTGCCATGGCCTCACTGCTCTGGGCTTCCTACACATTCATCACTGGTTTGAACTTTTCCCCCTTGTTTGCTGCTCACCTTTCTAGTCTTGGTGTATATGAAGGACGTATGTTCACATCACATCAGGGCATCATATTCTTATGAATGCTGCATACTTTTTTAATATGCTTTTTTTTTTTTTAACTTTTTATAATGAATAAGTATGGTTTGTAATAAAAACTAGAAATTAAGTTTAAGCATAGTTTTTTTTTTTGTTTGTTTTTTTCTAAGGCCTCTTCACACTGGATTTTGTGTTCTTTAGGATTAGTAGTGTTAAAGTCAAAAGCAGCCATGCAAACATGAAGTTTTGATTACTTTACTAAACTGTTCATATTGCCTTTTACAGCAGTACAGTAAAGGCATGCTCCATAGCAGCTGAGCACTGCATGGTCTCTTCCTCTGCTGTGCTTCTAACGCAGTGTTTTCAGTGATGACACATGGTTGCAAAAATGCGGTGAAGTGTGTTGAGTGAATAACTTGCAGCAAAGACTCAATTTTTGTTCTCTTCTTGTGTTTGTGCCTGTTTTTTGTTGTATTTTGTGTTTCCGTCCTGTGGGTGTCACAGAAGCGCAAGCCTCTTCAGGCTGCAGCGGAGGTATGGAAGGGTGTGAAAAACCTGTTTTCCTGCCCTCTCCGTCCTTTGTCCCTCTGCTTTCCCCTCTAACGTTTATCTTCTTTACACTCTTATGGCTTACTTGTTTGACACTGCCTTGTAATCATTATTTTAAAAAACGTATAGCAAAAACCTTGAGCTATAACTGTTAGTAGAAATTCTTCAGTTCAAGACGCAGGCGCAAGAATCAGTTCTGTATTTAAAATATTCTGCACATCTCAGAGATGTAACGACAGAAGGCAGAGAGAAAGAGAGACTTGGAAGGACTGGAATAAGTTTGAGAATGTATTTTTACTAAACAGTAAGAGTTTTAAAGCACATGCACTAACGTGATCTCTGCTTTCAAGAATTTGTTTTTCAAATTTTTCAGATGCTCTGAACCTTTCTTTGTAATGTAATCATTACAAAAAATGTGATCTTTATCGGCAGTCAAGGATCTGTCAGACAGTATTTTATATTTCCATGTGGCAACATACCACAGATAGCACTCTAGTCTTTTGCCGAATACTTCACTTTGAAAATGATGGCCGTATACTGCCAGCAATGGAGGAAGTGAAGTTGCTGGTTTTCTTATCCGGGGTAAAAAATGGCAGCTGCATATGTGGTGTCCATATTCTTTTCATGCAAATGTCCTAGTTTTTAATGATGTTACATTGCAAATTAATGTTTTTAACGCTGTGGCTTGGAGAGAGCGGACAAAATAAATCGTGCAGATCCTGTGTGGGGTGGTATTTTTCTCTTCCTGGTCCATCTGTCCTCAGTGAATCCTGTCTTTATTCTAATTCTTACCATCCCCATTCCTGCTGTTTCCCTGAGCCAGAATTCCCTCTTCATCTGTGAATGGGTTTTAGTTCAGTTTCCACTTCTGACTTGTCTCTGTGTAATTTTTTTTTTCTTCTTTTTTTTTTCTTCCTCTCAGCTAAAGCAACCACTCTCTTCAGAAAAAACACCAAGACCATTGTTTGGGGCATGCAGACACGCGCCGTGCAAGGCATGCTGGACTTTGACTACGTATGCTCCCGGGAAGAACCCTCTGTGGCAGCCATGGTCTACCCCTTCACGTAGGTTGCGCTATTTCCCTCTGAATTAAATTAGAAGAGTGTGACTGTAGAATACTAAATAGTTAACTGCACAAATCAAATGATTTTTTTTTTCTCTCTCTGCTCGAAATCTCTAAATCTACTCTTGCTGGTGTTTAGTTGTTTCTGTTTTTATCTTTGTCATATTTGTAAAATACTGAGCCTTTTTCTAAAAGCGTATTATCAGTTTAGGCAGATTGTAAGTCGTGTACACATACAATAAAGGCTTATAACCTTCCATGTTTCCAAGTGGCAAATTCTTGTAGAACATCTTAAGCTGCTTAAGTCTTCCCAATGTTCCTCTGTATCTGTAAGCCACTTTGCAACCCACTTTAAGCCCAGCTCTTCCTTCTGATCTGTCAGTTTGTCAGTGTTGTCCGTTGCCATTGTCTGATCTGTGCTGCATGGGCATCGCCTTCCCTCACCTATAGAGGTGTCCATATAGTAAGTGATTCACAGTGATGCAGCAACCAAAAACCAGACTTATCAATTGAGCTGAATTTGAGTTAAACTTCTGTTTTCAATAGGAAGCCCCAAACACAAATGATAAACCTCTAATTGACAGGGTTTAAGGAACTGACAAGAATTCATTTTGCAGTTGCAAAGTATCCATTAGTTGTACTGAATGGAGTTGGGGAGTGTTATTGAATTTTATTGTTTTATTTATATTTTGATATTGCTAGGGATGATGCAATGATCGGGGACCATTCTTAATTTTGTTGTTCCTGTGACAATGACAATAAAGTTTCTGATTTTACTGCTGTGTTTCGAAAAAGTTCTTCATATTTTGCTGATATGTTTCTGTTTGTTGCTCAGTGGAGATCACAAGCAGAAGTTTTACTGGGGCCACAAAGAGATCCTGCTGCCGGTCTATAAGAACATGGCCGATGCCATGAAGAAGCACCCCGAGGTAGACGTCCTAATCAGCTTTGCTTCGCTGCGCTCTGCCTTTGACAGCACAGTGGAAGCCATGCAGTACCCACAGGTATGAAGAGCGACTGTACAGTGTGTTGAGCTTCCACTAAAATTTTTCAGAGTGGACCCAGTTTATTTAATTGTGTTTTCAGATTCACACCATCGCCATCATAGCCGAGGGCATCCCCGAAGCTCTGACTAGGAAGGTGATAAAGATGGCCGACGAGAAAGGAGTCACCATCATTGGCCCTGCCACGGTACAGAGCTTCATCCCCCTGAACATCTTTGTTAAAAACATTTACACTCATCATTAACACGGCTATAAGTTTATAGACTGTAGTGTGGTATTTAATAGCCCAGCTAAAAGGGCTATTAAATCTTTCTGGTAAACATGGTGGATTAAATGCAGATTATTCTTGTTAAATAGGTTGGTGGCATCAAGCCAGGTTGTTTTAAGATTGGCAACACAGGCGGTATGCTGGACAACATCCTGGCTTCTAAACTTTACCGTCCCGGAAGTGTGGCGTATGTGTCGCGCTCTGGGGGCATGTCCAACGAGCTGAACAACATCATCTCACGCACTACAGATGGCGTCTATGAAGGGGTGGCCATCGGAGGAGACAGGTACAAAAACTTAATTGCAGATCATTTACTTGAGAGAATTTTTTCATTTAAAAAAAAAAATGCATAAATCAATTCTTGACCAAAAAAAGATTCTAGTTCCAGAAATGAGTGCTTACGTTTCTCTCTGTCCAGATATCCAGGCTCGACCTTCATGGACCACGTCCTACGTTATCAGGACACTCCAGGAATTAAGATGATTGTTGTATTGGGAGAGGTGGGAAGCATTTAATATCTAAATTATTTGGTGTGTGCTACTTGTACCAAATAGAATCCTGTTTTTAATATGTCCTTTACTTTGACACAGATTGGTGGAACAGAGGAGTACAAGATCTGCCAGGGCATCAAGGAAGGCAGGATAACAAAACCTGTGGTCTGCTGGTGCATTGGAACCTGCGCCACCATGTTTGCCTCAGAGGTCAGTTAGCTCTGTGGAAATCCTGGCTTTGGATTTTATTGCTGCTCTTACCTGGAAGTTCCATTTTTCCAGTAATATATTTTACTGCCATCTTCAGGTTCAGTTTGGCCATGCAGGAGCTTGTGCCAACCAGGCTTCAGAAACAGCGGTGGCCAAGAACCAGGCTCTGAGGGATGCTGGAGCTTATGTACCAAAGAGCTTTGATGAGCTGGGTGACGTCATCAAGTGAGAAATACTTTTCATGCTAATTTCCTAAAGTTTGGAACTGACAGGTTTCCGGGTTCCTCACTGTTATTGTGTTTGTGGTGAAACAGGACTGTGTATGATGAATTAGTGGCCAATGGTACCATCGTTCCTGCCCAGGAGGTTCCTCCCCCAACAGTACCTATGGATTATTCCTGGGCCCGGGTAAGAACTTTATAATAGTCCTTTGTAAACTTAGAAGCCAAGAAATACTGGATATAATGGTTATTTGTGGAATTTGTTGGGGTTTTTTTCCAGGAGTTGGGCCTGATTCGTAAGCCAGCCTCATTCATGACAAGCATCTGTGATGAGCGAGGCCAGGAGCTCATCTATGCTGGCATGTCCATCACTGAGGTCTTCAGAGAAGAGATTGGTATAGGAGGAGTGCTAGGATTGCTCTGGTTCCAGCGCAGGTCAGTATGATGTCAAGAACACTGTTAGTTGTTAAGAATGTAGGATCAATTTCACACTTTTTTCTTTTTTTTTTTTTCTCTGTTTAGGTTACCACGCTACGCCTGCCAGTTCATTGAAATGTGCCTGATGGTGACTGCTGATCATGGGCCTGCAGTCTCCGGCGCTCACAACACGATTGTCTGTGCTCGTGCGGGCAAAGACCTTATCTCAAGCCTCACATCCGGCCTGCTCACCATCGTCAGTACTGCTCACATATTGATCAGTCATTGATCATGTCATCTTTTGTTGTTGTAGTTTTTTTTTTTTTTTTTTTTTTTTTTTTTTTTCCCCCCCAAATCTATCTTGTATTTTATGAGCTGCTCAGCTGACAGCATGATTTCTGACAAACTGGCCATAATGTTACGGAATTGAAACGCAATTTATTCCTAAAAATCAGGGGGACCGTTTCGGAGGTGCTCTGGATGCGGCTGCAAAGCAGTTCAGCAAGGCATTTGACAGCGGCATGATCCCCATGGAGTTTGTCAACAAGATGAAGAAGGATGGCAAGCTGATTATGGGTATCGGCCACAGGGTCAAATCAGTAAGCAACACTCGACTTTATACAATAAACAGTGCTCTAATCTGTAAATGAGCCTCTTATTTATCAGTGTTTTGACTCGTATTTGTTAACTGCTTCTTCTGAGTTTGATTAAGATGGACACGCAGCCATTGTTTTAAATGGAGTTTGATTCGGTTTCAGATCAACAACCCAGACATGCGAGTGCAGATTCTGAAGGACTTTGTGAAGCAGAATTTCCCTTCCACCCAGCTGCTTGACTACGCCCTCGATGTAGAAAAGATCACCACCTCTAAGGTATTTTACACAGAGTGAAGTAGACGATGGAAACTTGTGTGTACAAGCAAAACCGTGAAATGATGAAATGAAATGGCAACAGAAAGCTGCTACATCTAAAGAACCTGATGACTGCATTGACATTCAGGATTCAGAGATTGGGCTTTGCTGTCAAATAATTTGGTTAAACACTTTGAGCAGAAGATTTTTCATTTATTTTTACAGCAGGCAAGCAATTATTCTCAGTTTTCTGCACAGGTGACCACATCTGCAGATTCCATGATTGACAGTGGAATGTAACCAGAACGAAGACCTGGATTTTATAGTTCTATAAATAATATTAAACATTAATCAGGCTTTTTAATCTCATTTAACACTTTTTGTTCTAATTTGTGCTGTTATTCAGGGACGTGTGTCAGAACCCACACCCAATGAAAACTTGTTATATATTTTTTTTTAATTCAATTTAACCAGGAAATTCAACTGTTGAGCTTTTAGACTCTGCCAAGATGGAGAGAAATAACATTTTTTTTTTTTTGATAGTGGGTGAAGCTGCAGCTACCAGAGAAAACCTGTGACATACAAACACCATAGCAGAAAGTCCTGAACATTCTTTGTGAGGCAACAGCGATAACCTCTGAGCCACTATTAGATCCAATAAAAAGATTGATAAGATCTAGAAGAGGCTGTGCTCTCTGCAGCTTTGGACTGCAAGTCCTTTCCTCAATTTCATGTTAAAATAACATTCAAGCATTTTGATTTTGATTTATTTATTTATCCCAGAAACCCAACCTGATCCTAAATGTAGATGGCTTTATTGGTGTTGCCTTCGTGGACATGCTTAGAACTTGTGGAGGCTTCACACGGTAAGAATACGAGACGGCATCGTGAGGTGTTACTTCTGTAAGCTTTGGTGCGTGTGCTTTGATTGGATGGATCTTATCACCAATATCTCTTAAATATAAATAAATATTTCCCATTGCTGTTTTTTGTTTGTTTTTTTTGTTTTAATTACAGCATTACAAAAAAGAGAAATACTGTATAAAGAAATGGAAGCCAATAATAAAAGGGGCAGACAAAATGTGCATGGATTTGCACTTTTAATATCCCTTCATTTCCCTTCCCCCCCCCCCCTCCCTTTTCTTATCTCCCTCTCCTCCTCCTTTCCTTCCCTCCCTCCGGCCATCTTTCCCTTCCTTAGATGGAATTACACAAAAGTGTTATATGAGCATGTAAACACATGGCCAGGGATGATTCAAGTATTACACTTATTAAATTTGTCAAAATGAATATGCAGTGGGGAGAAATAGAACAGTAAGAAAATCAGATAAATGGATGAATAAATAGAGACACCACTACAGGGGCCACGTGTTATTAGTATTCCTGCTCTTTTAGATTGGCACTCTAAGGTAGTGTAAACGAAATGTAATGAGTAAAAAGAGAAGAATACTACGAAATATTATCTGTGTCAATATTATCACTGGGTGTTACAGGAAGCCTGTAGTTGTTAACAGAAACCATAATAAACACTCTGATATGCTTACAGCTACATTATTTAGATTTAACCAAAAGTGCATGTTATTCGATGGCTTGTGGAGAATTCAGATGGCTGAGATGCAATGTCTGCACTGTTGCTGTGTGTCGAGGGGACACTGTCCAGTATTGTTTCTCACATGAATGTTGAACTGTCTCCAGAGACGAGGCTGACGAGTTTGTGGAGATCGGTGCACTAAATGGGATCTTTGTCCTCGGCCGTAGCATGGGCTTCATTGGTGAGTTCCCTTTAAAATGGAGCCATGATATTCTCTGTGACAACCTTTAAAACAGAGTCTCTAACCTGAGTTTGTTTTGTTAGGCCATTACCTGGATCAGAAGAGGCTGAAACAGGGTCTGTACCGCCACCCATGGGATGACATCTCCTACGTGCTCCCTGAACACATGTCCATGTAATTCCCTTGTCACAGAATGGAAATCACTTCCAGACGATGATGTCAGGCGGTATTACACATCTCATGTAACTTGTATCTCCTCTCTAGTTATGATAGCAGCTGCCAAGGGGGGTGGAACTGGGCAGGGTTACTTTGGAAAGTGGGAAGTACTGTTTATCTGAGGAACCTGGGTAGAAGTTTTCAATCTAGTTTTTATGGAGGAAAAAGGGGAAGTATATTTCTAGGCTCAGTTTTTGAGAACTAATTTAAAAGGTCTGAGATGTAACTTGTTTAGTTTTTAACAAACAGCCACACCAATGCAAATCTTAGCTGCAGGAGCACAAAATCACTTGGTACACAGAGTCAAAATTGAGAGATGGTTATGCTTAGTTGGGTATAGGAGCAAGATCCAAGCAAAATTTCAGTCCTTAATCCTGCAATGCATAGTCTGCATAGTAACCTCTGTTAATGGCTGCAAAGCATTTTTTAAAATACTTAATCTGCCTGGTTTAGACCACAAGAAAAGGTGCTTAAATGTGCTTTCTGGCTTTCCGAGTGCTGCAAATTAGTTTAAACACTAGATCCCTTTTTAAACTCCTTCACCATGATTCACTCCTAACAAAAAATAGTCAATCTCATCCCAAATTAAACCAAAGTTATTTTAGGGTGTTTTGTTTATTTAATTAAAAAAAAGAAGAGGAAAAAAAAAAGCAAGATGCAGTGGTAGATGGTACAAATGTCATGAAAAGGATACATCATTATGGAAATGAGAGGAATTAGACACAAGTCAGGAGTCTCTCCACCATTTGCCTTTCATGAAACCAGCCTGGGTTATAGTTAAGTTAATCAGTTTGTTAGTATTCTAATAACTGTAGAAAAAAGGAAGCTGTAGACGCATCAAGAAGAGGCGAACAAATGCTTCATGAATGAGCCCTGTGAGTCTGGAAAGCCTCTTTTGGTGAGGGACCATGAAAGCAGTTTGCTGTACTTTGGAAACTTGCAGCACATAATCCGGATGTTCTCCAACTTCCAGTAAAAACTCACAACACTCTGTAACAGCCCACTGTAATGTCTGCTGTGCTTAATCTGTTTTTATTTAAATGTGAAAAAAGCTTTTTTTGTTTTGTAATATGCTGTCATAAAGTAGTAAAATAAAGAACTTATTGTTTTTCTTTTATTTTGTCGTCTCTGATGTTATGTTTTGTTTTGTTTTTTTGTTTGTTTTTTTAACTGTATCGTGAGTCTATAAGTTTACTTTCCTCTTGAATGGAAAATCCTTAAACTTAATTCTGAACATTTATCTCTAACATGGACAGTAATTACATTTAAATACAAAGCAAAAAACTAAACACCCGCCTTTACCAGCATCACTGTCCATCGGCTGTATCCTGAGCTGCTGATGAGGAATTGTTTGCTCTTCTGGACTTTAGAACTTCATTCTTCAGGTCATACCACAGTATATCAATAAAAAGGTAAATTGGATGTAAATGTGTATTCACATATAGATATATAGAGAAAGATGGATATATTGGGATGTCATTCAGACTGCAGAAGTGTAGTCGAATGGTAACGAGAGAGCAGCATTACAGACATTGAGGATGGCTACAAGTACCTGGGAATCCCACAGGCAACTGGAAATCATGAATCTCCAAATACCTGTAAAGAGGAGGAGTCAGCTCCTTTGGCCAGCTTATCTGGTGATTGGATAAGCTGGCCAAAGGAGGAAATGGAAGGCACAGACATCAAGACAGGAAGTGTACTGACCATGCATGGAGGGTTTCACCCCAAATCCAGCACCCTGTGACTGTACAGTAAGCGGAAAGAAGGAAGCCAGGGACTACTGAGTGTCAGAACCACTGTCCAGGATGAGACAACGAACATCCATGAATACATCAAGAAGATGGCCACAAGCAACCGTGTGCTTAGTGAATATCTCAGGCGACAGAAACCCAAGAAAGAAAAGGTCCAGGAAGAGAAACCATCATGGAAGGACAGGCCCCTGCACCTTATGTACCACTTGCAGATAGTGGAAGTGGCTGACATCACGAAATCCTACCAGTGGCTGGACTGAAAGACAGCACAGAGGTACTAATCATGGCAGTGCATGAACAAGCTCTGAGCATAAGATCCATAGAAGCTGGGGTCTATCACACGAGATGAGACCCCAGGTGCAGAGATTCCTCTCAAACAATCCACCCACCAGGATAAAGACCTTTCGCAAGGCAAGAGGGGAAAATATATATAAATATATATATAAATTCACAGTTGATTAATGATTTGTGTTCCTCTCATTTTCGTCATGGTCAATGCAAAGGTGTGTTTTTGCTGTTACCCTTGGATTCTTTTTCACTTCTGTCACTGCTGCATGTTATGATCTCTCCGAGGAAAAGTGATGGAAATAATCCTGAATTTCCATCCTTTTTTAAATAATTTGTTTCTAAGACCCAGGAATAATTTGCACCAGTTAGTTTTTCCTTGGGGCGATAACACTTTCTCAGTAAGCAGACTGTGTGGGCTTTTATTTTTAAGGGAGGGGCACATACAGAATTCACTCTGTTTAATTAGATATGTTTGTCTGACTTGGGTCAACTAAATGAAAAAAAGACAATTTTACTTTTGTGTGCACAGACACTTGTTTTTTCTGCAGTGACTGTAGGTTTGTTTGTTTTTTTTTCATTTGGACTCTTTAGATTTAATTTCAGTTTAGCGCCAGTTAGTTTCCAGAGTGTATTTTCGTATTTTAGATTAGTTTTCGTTGTTTGAAAATGTTTAGTTTTTTATTTGTTTCAGTGTTAGTTTTAGACCTTTTAATTATTAGTGTATGGAGAGCATATGTCAGAGGCAAGATTTTGCAAAATCTCAAACACTTCCATCAGGCAGGTTGTGCTACAATTTAGAAACAGATACTTAAACTGCGGAAATTTCCTCTGTATTTTTATTTGACTTTATTTATTCCAGGTTCGCTGAAACGATTCAGTTATCCCCAACCCCAAAGACTAGTTTTACTTAACCAAAATGTTTTTTCCACCATCTCGTTAACTATAAAAACCTGGTTTTGTTGTTACTCAAGCTGAAACACAGTTTTATTATTTTATCATCCATGTATAGCCTAACTCAGGCATGAATTCTTATTACCAGTTTAAAGCGTTATACAGTTATGACCCTGATGTTACCTCATCACAAGATGCCAAAGTGCACATCACCGGCAGACGGATAACGGGCAACACGCATGCGCGCAACAGCCTTAAACAAAGGTAAAGTTCTCTTGCAAAAATAAAAATAAATAAAGACCCTTCAATACGTTATAACGCCACATCAATTAAATACGTCACACATTGCACTGTTTGCGTCAGAGATGTGGATGTGTTAGCTTGAATCTGAGGACCTCTCCCTGACAGCCAGCTAAAAATCACCGCACCTTTGGAATATTCCTGAAGACGGAAGTGAGCGCTCCTGTTTTCTCACCAAGCCTCTGAACGCAGCGCATGCATGTCAGTCTCCGAATGCTTGTTTACATGTGTTGGGTACACCTGTGAGTTATTCCCGAAGATAGTTCGGAGCTGTCATTTGCCTCTGAGCATCACCCCGTGCGGTATGGCAACAGCAGCGGAGGATACGGAGGAGCGTGGCCGCAGCAACAGCACCAGCGGCGGGGCGGTGCAGGGAGCGCTAACAGGTGACGGCGAACCTGAGGAGGCCGAGGAGTTCACCTGTTCGGCCTACTGCTCGGAGCTCTCCCGGCGGCAGAACGAGCAGAGGAAAGCCGGGCTGTTCTGCGACGTGACTCTGGTGTTCAGCTCGGGAGCCGTGCCCGGGGTCCAGACGGTATCCGCGCACCGCTCGGTTTTATCCGCGGCGTCGCAGTACTTCATGCTGCTGCTGTCGGGACAGTTTTCAGAGTCCCGATCCGGGCGAGTGGAGCTAAAGGACTGGAGCTCGGGCACGAGACCCGACACAGACACTGTGGAAAGTGTCGTACAGTTCATGTACACGGGAGAAGTCAGGGTGACCACTGCCAATGTGCATGAAGTGTTGGAACTTGCAGACAGGTGATTTATTCATTTATTTTTAATTTATTCCGCAGGTGAATCAGATTGTGGATTTCACTTTGCTTATATGCGGAAGTATGTAAGTCACACCAGGTGGCGTGACTTTGTATGCTGTCATTACAAGAATTAGTTAGCAGGGTCATATTAAAAACTGACGTCCAGTGAGGGGGCAAACAACGACCCAGTTCTCATCAACGGAGGAGTATCTAATAGGCTCCACAAACTGCGACCCTGAATTAGAAAAGCGGAAGAAAATAGATTAATGGATGGATGGATTGATTTGAAATTTTCCCTAAAAAATAAAACAAAAAACAAAACAAGGATCAAACTGATATATTTAAATTTGTTTTGTACAACCAATAAGCGGATATATATAGCAGTTTGTTATAATAGAGGGTCAAGCAAATTAGTAACAATTATTCTCGTGAAGCTGGATGTGAGTTTTGGCATTTTGCTCAGTAATAGATGCCAAATTAAATTCTGTTTCATTAAGAGGAAAAGCAAGAAACCAGCTTATCTCTTTATAGTAGATGTGGTCCACACAAGCATCTCTTGCACTGATTTTTGGCCTTCGGGTGTGGTGGACATATTATTACTGTTATTATCAGGCTTAAGTGTTTAGAAGTTGCATGGTTGACAACTCCTATGTCGATGGACCTGTAAGGGTGTGGCAGCTTGCGTGGTTACATCTTTGCTATTATTATTTACTCTTCATTAGAGCTATTATATCCACGAAAAAATGTAAAAAAAATAACAATTTTTAACCTTCAGGTTACAAAAATCATCATTGTAAAAGAACTATTGGCTTAATTTTGTTATCTGCTTCAGTTTCAAGGTCCTGATGTGGTTTATGGTGGCTCCTTGGCACTGTGTTATAGCTTACTGGACAGCTGAATAGAACATTGTATCGTGGTATTGATTTTATCCTGGGAGTCTGTCTCAGCGAGGCTGTTTGAGCAGGTTGTCATATTGCTGTCTAACAAAAAATAATTGAAGATACATTCACAGAACTCCACAGGCATGAAGCTTGAGTTTAAAGTTGCAGGTGTGGTTTGAACCAGTAGTGCTGAGTAATTAGACCACACCTTTCTACTCAAAGTGCTTCCATCACAAGTCAGGACTTAAACTACTATCTTTGATTGTTACACTTGCTTGTTAGGAGTGGGATTTGAACCCACGCCTCCAGAGGAGAGTGCGACCTGAACGCAGCGCCTTAGACCGCTCAGCCATCCTGACACTCAAGAGTTGTTCTCCTTCAACCCGCAGATTTTATTGCCTGTGCAAATTTTTATACCATCATAAAATACTTTACATAGAGAGTCAGTATTTTTTAATTAATTCAATGAAATTCAATTCACTTTTAGTTATATACCAAATCATAACAACAATCGCCTCGAGGCACTTTGTATTGTAAAGTAAAGAGCCTAAAATAATACAGAGAAAACCACAACAATCAAAGGATCCTCTTTAAGTAAGCACTTGGTGACAGTGGGAAAGAAAAATTCCCTTTTATAGCAGGAAGAACGGGAACGGGCAGCTATCTGCCACGACCGGTTGGGAGGTGGTGGGAGGAAGACGGGATAAAAGACACATTGTGGAAGAGAGCCAGAGATTAATAATAAGTTAATGTGGCAAGGAAATATAACATTTTTCGTATGCTGTAACTTTGATATCTCACTCTGTCAGGTTTCTGCTGGGGCAGCTGAAGACCTTCTGCGGAGAGTTCCTGATGAGGAAGTTGAGCATGTCCAACTGCGTAGCCGTGCACAGCCTTGCACACATGTACACGCTGAACCAGCTCGCTCAGAGAGCCGCCGAGACGATCAGGAGAAACTTTCACAAAGTCATTCACAACGAGGAATTCTTCACACTGCCCTTTCACTTGGTGCGAGACTGGCTGTGTGATGCAGAAATCACCGTGGAGTCTGAGCAGGAGTTGTTTGAGGCAATCGTGAAATGGGTCCACCACAACCCAGAGGAGCGAGAGAAGCATTTTGAGGACCTGTTTAAACTTTTAAGGCTGCCACAGATCGCTCCTACTTACCTGACGCGTGTCGTGAGGAAGGAGCCCTTAGTGGCAAACAGCGCGGCTTGTCTGGAGCTGGTGTCCAGTGCGCTCGAGGTCCACGCTGTTCGTTATGAGAGCCCCAAGAAGGCTGATTCAGATCTCGGTGACTCCTACGAGGCGACGATCCAGCCTCGATACGGTCAGAACATGGATGTGATCATGGTAGTGGGTGGTGTTTCGGAAGGAGGAGATTATTTGAGCGAATGTGTGGGCTACTTTGTTGCTGAGGATCGCTGGGTCAGTTTGCCACACATCCACAACCACCTCGATGGACATGCTATTGCTGTCACCGAGAATCACCTTTATGTGGCGGGCTCAATGGAGCCCAGCTTCGCCAAGATGGTGGAGCGCTACAATCCTAACCTTAACTGCTGGGAGTCGGTCAGCAGCCTGACCACACGCAAGCATTCGTTTGGCCTCACGTGCATCAAAGACACACTCTACATCATCGGCGGCCATGGCAACTTCAGTCCAGGTTTCAAGGATGTCTCCATTTATGAACCTGAGCAGGACATGTGGCTCAATCTGGAGCCAGCGCCAAAGATCCTGCGAGATGTAAAAACAGTGAGCGTAGAGGATCGCTATGTGTACATAATGGCCAGGACCCCCGTAGATATAGACAGCGATGATGGGCTGAGCACGGTGACCACCTGCTACGATACAGAAAGCCGCAAGTGGCAGGAAGTGGACTCGTTACCGCTTATTGATACCTATTGTAGTTTTCAAATGGCTGTTGCATCCAGCAACTTCTATCACACAGCTTCCTGTTGCCCCAAGAACTATACGGTAACACATGAGGCCGCCCAGCAGAAAATAAGCAGAAACATCTCAGAGGACATCCTCGACAGCCTCCCGTCAGAGGTCCTCAGCCTGGAGGGCGCAGCCATTTGCTACCTGGGTGAAGACATCTTCATCATCGGCGGGTGGAGGAACAGCAACCACGTAGAAAAGCAGTACCGCAAGGAGGCCTACCGCTACTGCGCCAAGAGGAAGCGCTGGATGCTGCTGCCGCCCTTGCCCCAGCCACGCTGCCGTGCGGCGGCCTGCCACGTTCGCATCCCGTACCAGTACCTCTATGGCTCCCAGCGTTACCCCGTCCCCCACAACCTGGCTCGCCAGCGAGACCGCATGCAACAGATGCAGCAGCTCCATCGGCGCACCCTCAGCCTGCGGAGGCAAATGCAGTCTCAGATTGAATGTTAAGAATCAGATATTCTGCTTTAAGTCATTAGCACTTCATCTGCTGATAAATGCCTTGCTGTCATCTCAAGACTTTGTTTCAGTTATTTTATTTTATTTTACCTTAATTGAGGTGAAATGTTTGCGCCATTTTTTCCTGAAGCGGGTTTGCAGTGAAGGAAGCAATGAGTCTAATCATTTTTGGCCTCATGCCTTACTTTTTATCGTGCCAGCAAATAAGACTGCTGTTGGTTTTGTTTGCGAAACAAATCACAGCTCAGCTTTTTAAACCGCGGCCTTTGTTAGCATCTTAGATAAAGGATGTCAATGTTTCCTGTGTGTGCAAAACAAAAACAACAAAACTGTCATGAGAAAACTTTGTGTCAGGAAGCATACTTGGCAAAGTAAACGATGTCTATTTATTGTGATGTATGTTAGAAGGAAATCATGAATTACAAAAACTAATTCAATAGCTAACTTAGAAAAGAAGTATCAGCTGCTTTAACTGTTTGCTTTCCTTTCCGTTGTTGTCATTGAGGGTTTTTTTTGCACAGTATGCATTGGAATAGTGATGATCGTATACTCTGTGCCTAAACAGACAATCACAATTTCGTAGCAAGGACTGAATGTTGACAAAAAGCACACGCTGTGCGACAGCTTGACTTTGGATGTGTGTGTGTGATTTATTTTAAGCTGGTCAAAAAAACAAAACTCTATTTCATATATACGATTTCTGGAAAGATGGACTAAATACCACAATGATAATCCAAGTATCGGATTTTGTGTTTAAATACGACGCTTTCCCATTTCACATCGCAAGGACAACCGCTAACAGATCCAGCCACTGACAGCAGTAACTTTGTGTAAATGTTTGGTTTGTGGGTTTTAATGGACTTGTTTGGTGTTTGCTCTGCATTTACGCTTCTGGCAGAATCTGTTTAGTGTTTTTGTCTCGGTGAATGAAAGCACATATGAACATTGCACTGTGGAAAGATTTTTAAATGTGCTTAATACACTAAACCAGCAAGACGATGTGTTATTTTTGTGAATGGTTATCATTTCCCCACTGTGCCAATAAAAATAAGACCTGTTCCTTAGTGACACCATTGATTTATTGTTCTTACTGCATTAAAGGACCTTGAATGTTAGCTTTACTTCTGAAGAGCGTTCCTTTGAGTTTAGTGACCCCCTCAAACATACCATGCTGGGTGTAGTGAATAAAGAGAAACTCATTCAGTATTTTTGAAGCTGTGTTTAGATTTTTGTACCAGTTTGGTCAATTTTAGATCAAATGTAATAATAATGGATTGCATTTATATAGCGCTTTTTGAGAACCTCAAAGCGCTGCATAATTCCATTATTCATTCACTCTCATACACTGGTGGAGGCAAGCTACAGTTGTAGCCACAGCTGCACTGGGGCAGACTGACAGAAGCGAGGCTGCTATATCGCACCACCGGCCCCTCTGGCCATCACCAGTAGGCGGTGGGTGAAGTGTCTTGCCCAATGACACAACAACCGAGACTGTCCAAGCTGGGGCTCAAACCAGCAACCTTCCGATTACAAGACAAACTGCCAACTCTTGAGCCACGATCGCCCTGTGTGACATGTGACACATTTAGCTGTCGTGTACTCTTGTGTAAAATGTCTAAAAACAGCACACTTTTATTCTGAAGAACTCCAAATGTTCTAAATATGGAAGAGTGCTCAAATACTTGTCATGTACTTTCAAGTCTTTTTTTCTTATAAGTGAACTATATTTACACTTCAGGAACTCTTAATATCCAGTCCCTGCGATCAAAGTACTTTGATTGTAGAATTTTGCACCTTTTTAAAATGTAAAGCAAAAGTCTTGAGGCACCCCTCATTTCTTTATATTTTGCTTCTCAGGTCCTTCAGAAGAAATTTTCTCTGGTCGCTGGCTGATTTTTTATTTTTTATTTTATTTTTTACTCTTTTTCCGTTCAGCTCTCGAACCTGACCATTTTCAGAGGAATGGTATTTATGATCTATGAATCTGTGATCTATGAAAAACGTTCCTAAGTCAGATGATGAAAAATTATGTGTCTGCACATAGCAGATAACTTGGCAAACAACAGATGTCTGCTTAAAGAAATTACAGAAAAGCTTGACTAAGACAGCAGATGGTTCAATAAATAAATCGCTAATATGTTTCCCATTTTCCTAGCAAAATATAAAGATTTTTTCTTCTATCGTCACAGTATCTCTACCATTAATAACTTGGCCTCGATATTCGTCTAGTGAAATTCTAGTACTGTGACAGCTCCCTCAGTATATCCTCACCATCAAGTAGGAACAAATGCATGTCGGAACCATGGATAGTGTGGCGTAGACGCGGGGGAGCTCTATGTCTGTGACAAGCAGAAATGTAAACAATTGAAAGCAGCAGCGGAGTGTAAACTGCATATAATTTGATTTTGAAATATTTTCACATAGATATTCAGACGTTTTTAACACAATGTGCTCTTAACGGTCCCTCTGAATAGTCGATAAAACGTCGCTGACGCCTGAGCTCTCCGTGAGAAGATGGTAAGTTGTAACTGTCAGCGGTTACGTAATCGCGTCGATAGTCGCTGAATCGGCTGTTAAAGTTTAACCGGTTGTGTTATGATAACATGTTTTTGCTGGCAGCATAAAACAAGTCTATTCATTCAGATGCAGCTCATATTTGTACGGCATTGTCAGCAGGCTGGTTATGAGCTGTAACCACAGACTGAAGTGCAGTTTGGAAACCAATATTTAGGCCCAATTTATGCTTTTATTTTGAAAGAAAATAGGTACATAAGGTGTATGAGCTGCTTGAAAGGAAAACAGGAGTTTTATCGACTACTAAAACTGAGGGCTGCTCGGTTAAATCAGCTTGCAGCCACTGTTCGCTTGTTATGGATAAGCCCGAATGACAACTTTCCAATACAATGTTTAGTAAATAGCGCTATGATGGTGGGAAGCATGACTAAGAACAAAGGGTGTTTCCACCTCACATTTCCTCCTCCATCATCTCGGTTTTGTCTAAAGGTAGTATGGTCCAAAGTTTAAACTGCTGTGAAATTTTCGCCTCACATATCAAACACTTTGCCTTGGACTGACTTTCAGCATGTTTGTTTGTTTGTTTAAATCTGAGGGCATGCTTAATTCACATCAAGTATAAAATATCGAAAGGGGTACCATGTGGTCAAAACAACTTAACCTTGCAAGGCTACTCCCATGGAACAAATGACCTGTTTCATTACTCTTACTTGTCTGAGATATATACACCGTCCACTGTGCTCAACTTGGGGTGATACCATGCATGGATGGTCAGGACCTTCTGGGTCATGATTTCACTGGCTTCTACTCTCCTCCTTTGGCCACCTTATTATCCTAGCAGCATACCTGATGGCCCTCTGCAGGTACTTAGTGGTTGCAGCTTTCGTCTGTGGGATCCCCAGATACTTGTAACTCTTCGTTATCACACTACTACACCTCTCCGAACAACACTTCGTATATCCTGGTGGAGTGAAGCGATCCTATTGGCTTGAAGTTGTTGTATCTTATCTATCTATGAAGTTGGGCCTAAAAAAAAACTTTTGAAAATTGTAGTTTTCTCTCATCAGTGGGTGATGATATCTGTCATCCTGGCTCCCCCTTGCCATAGCATGTGTGTTTTACCTCTTCAATATCTTTCATATTTATCTCTCTCACTCATGTCTGTGGTGTCTTACTGGATGCAGACATCCCCAGGCAGGAATCAAACTTGCAACTCCCACTCCAAAGACGTGTAGTCTTACCACTACGCTGGGTACACTATAAACTGATTGACTTCTCCAGAAATTAAACACTGTATCTTATCCAAAACCATAAACAAAGTAACTCACTAGGTGTTTTAGGTAAAAGTAACCTCTTATGGCTCTGCTTGCAGATATATCACGTTCCCTGGATCTATACGCCAGTGCGGACCGTTCTGGCAATTTGGCACCAGCTGACGAAAACTGAGGTGAGGAAGCTCCTCTGAAAATTACCATGTGACGGCTGAAATTATACGGAGCAAAGTAAATAGTTTTCTTTTGTTTGTTTGTTTTTTATCATAAATAACCTCCTGTGTGTGGGTGTTGGCTTTTCACTGAACTAAAGAGTAATGCCTCAGTGTAGAAATGGGTCCGCATTGCAAAATAAAAGAAGCTTAATTTATAGTGAGTGTAAATTGTAAGTCCAGAATCTTTTCTGTTCAGATCCCGGAGCTGGCCAAGTGCTCGGTGCTGATGAGGGAACGCAGCAGAGTGGAGGAAACGATCCACTGCATGCAGCGAGCAGGTGCAGGAAACCTGCAGGTAAGTGCGCTGAGTGCAGGTTATACACACAAACACTACTCTGTAAATGCTCATTTGAAGAGTTTTGATTTCTTATGTGAAGATTGCAAACTCACTACAAGAGTCTTACAGGATCAAAAAGCCTTCACTGCTAAAATCATAGACTTTTGCACTATGCTGTAGGTGTTCTTGACTTAGTGAGATGTTATGAAGTTTTTCTTAAAAAGTGAACGTACCAGATTGTAGACTTCTAACGTTTTTGAGATCCCACTCATAGGTTTATTTTGGTTCAACACTTGGAATCAACTCGAGATCCTTTAATAATGAGGGAACAGGTCTCACCTGACCATGAAGCTGCTTGCCTGCCAATTGTCCAATTACTGAAAATGGGGAATTATGTCTAAGAATGGCTGTAAATCCTAAACACTTAATGTAATACCTAAAAGCTGAAGGTTTGCACTTCAATCACATCTTAATTGTTTGATTTTAAAATCCTGTATGATGGTGTACAGAGGTAGAATTACAGTGATTCCCTAAAAGCACATGGAGCTACTGTAACTGTACATTTATGTGTCTGCTGTTTTCACAGGTAATCTCAGACTTTGACATGACACTGACCAGATTCGCTCACAACAGCAAGAGAGTTCCCACCACTCACAGTGAGCACAAAGACACTGAAAGTGTTCCCATGATGTATTCCAGTATGTATATACAAATTACTGGATGGATAATGCAAGTTTTACCTGTGTGGTTTTTGTTTGTGTCTTCTTTTTAGACATCTTGGATAACAGGCTGCTGATTAATGAAGACTGCACTAAAAAGGTAAGAGCTTTACAAACACATGGGTTAATGTGTTAACTTTAACTAAGTTTGTTGCCATGTGGATTGGATATAATATTAATGAGTGTTCTGTTGTTGTTCTGTGTAGATGCGGGAGCTGTTAAACACTTATTATCCCATAGAGATCGATGCTAGCCGGAGTGCTGAGGAGAAACTTCCTCTCATGGTTGAGTGGTAAGAAATAAATGTGTCAGATATTAACTCATTTGATTCCAGTGCCTCCTCAGAGCATACTGAATAATATACAGTGAATTGTAATTTATATACACACTGATGTATGTTGTTAAATGGTTGATATCTTGTATTTATTCTGCTCTCTAAAGGTGGACAAAAGTCCACGAGCTGCTGATTCAGCAGAAGATCAGAAAAGACATGCTGGCCCGGGCTGTGAAGGAATCCAGCGCCATGCTCAGGTACGCACAGCTCAAATTACACAGAACTGATTTATACAGAGAAGAATGTGTTTACAGTTACAGCTCTGTTTACAGTTATGAAGCTTTTTGTCATTTAAAATATTCTTCGAGGCAGGTGATGTCTATACAAATCAATTTATTACACTGTCACAACAAAGCTAATACATTACAGCTGCTCTGCAATGAAAACATTCATTTAGAGGCGAAAATACTTATTAAAAATGAGGTGGGAACCAGTAACATCAGCTGTGTTTGGGTTTCAGATACTTTCAAAAGCAATGTTTAACACTGTAAAGATTATATGAAACATTTCTATTTAACCTCTGTGGTGTTTCTTCATGTTTCATGGTCTAATTTAGTCATGTTTGGTGTGTTTCTGTCTTAAGGGAAGGGTACAAAGTATTTTTTGACCATCTGGCTGAGCACCAGGTCCCTCTGCTGATCCTCTCCGCCGGGGTCGGTGATGTCTTGGAGGAGGTGATTCGACAGAACCACGTCTTCCATCCAAATGTCCACATCATCTCCAACTACATGGACTTTGACCACACTGTGAGTTTAACCACACTCAGCCTCACACACGTGTCATGTGATGGACATGACTGTATACATTTGTAATTTTACGTCATATAATTACTAATATATTACATACATATTAGTGCACAAGTCCATGTTTTTTTGTTTTGTTTTTAAACACAAAACATGATTCGCGGCTAACTGAGAAGAACAAACTTGTCTTTATATTTAACAAAAGCTTTTCACGCACATTGTTTTCCTTTTAACTTCTCTAATAAACATTAATCATCATGCATTAATAGGCATGCAGGAAATATAAGATTTATTATTAATATTTTCTTAAATCTATGCTCTTATAATTGCTTATTTTTGCACGTTAGCTGACTTCTGTCACATCTTGTAAAGTCTCATCATCAGTTTGTCAGTCGTCTGTGAAACACCTTGAACTGCATGTAGTTTGATTGACTGGTTCAGTACAATGGATGTAAAAGCCTGGATCACAAGCTTAAAAAAAATAATCATTTTGCCAGGTTTAAAAGCTTTAAGCTTCTAGCCAAACCAGTCAGTTTAGACGAACCAGCATCGCACGAGGAATTACTGGCAAGTAAGTTTGCAGTTGGATACGTTTGAGGTGTGTGACAATACACACCTGGTTAGTTGAACCACCTGCCACGTAGTTTTTTGAAAGGAATTTTCAGTTTTTGTTTTGTTTTTTGTACAAATTTTCCTTACAAAGAAAGAAACTGTTACAGCTTTTTAGAAAAGATCCTTTCTACTGTGTTTCTTACTTTTTACTGAAAAACGTGTCATATTTCTCAACTGTTACGTGTAGTCAGTACATTCAGTCCAGAAATGGGGAGTAAATCTATTTATTGTATTGATTTATTATAGTTGACGTGTTCTGTCAGAGTGCTGTTGTTTCATGTTAGCTCATAGGGTGTTTTGAATACGAGGAGGTATGAATATATGAATGGTTATCTGTATGTGTCCAGCATGTTCAAGTTTCGCTCTGCTTTTTGCTAAATGCTTGCTGAAGTTGGATCCAGCCAGTGCTGTGCAATTAAGCAAACTACAGTTGTACAATAATTTACAATAATTATCTTGTTTTGCATTTTTAGCACATTTCATACCTTTATAAAAGTCCAAATTCACACTTGCAAGGTGGTCGTCTATCTGGCTGGTCAAGTTATTCATTTCCCAGCCTTCCTCTGTAACTGTTGTCATGAGCTGTCATGCATCTTTGTTGTATTGGTCTTTTGAATAGATGTGTGATAGCTTACTTACCTTATTGTAACGCAGCATTTCTTGCTATTAAGGGGGTGCTGCAAGCCTTTAAAGGTCAACTCATTCACACCTTTAACAAGCGAGAAGGCGCTCTGTCACATGCAGCCGGCCTCAGAGAGCTGCAGGGTCGACCCAACGTGCTGCTGCTAGGAGACTCACTGGGAGATCTGACCATGGCCGACGGGGTCTCTGAGCCCCAGAACGTCCTCACCGTTGGCTTCCTCAACGACCAGGTCAGACCGGTGTAGTGCTGTCCTGGGATTTGTTACTTCGACACGGATCAGTTTTAAAAGCTCACTTGTCTGTTTGGTGTTTCAGGTGGAGGAGAGGAAGGAGTCTTACATCAACTCTTTCGACATCGTCCTGGTGAAGGACGAGACGATGGACGTTCCAAACGCCATCCTCAGGTACATTACCTCGTCGAGAGACAACAAGTAAGACGCACAAAAGGATCCGGACTTAATGTGAAAAATGCACGGATTACCTCATTTACTGCATTCACCCTGTCGCATGCTGGACAATCTCACAGCCTCACTGACCTCATGACTGAATATTTGAACATCAAATCACTCTCTGGACCCGTGTTCACTGTAACGCGGTGCAGATGTTTAAAAACGTACCGTTCTGGTTTCACAGGCACGGGCTGGGCTCCGATTCAAACTGTTTTCTAGTGTTGCATCTAACTGGCCACGTGTTACCTCAGCTTAACTCACCGAGCTGCCAGAACATTAAAACCACAGACAGGTGAAGTTGATAACACAGGACTCCGCATTCTCAGAGCGGGACTATGCACTCCACTCAAGAACCAAGCCTACAAACACCCAAGATCCCAATCCACTGAGGTGCTAACTCCATAACCCACAGGATCCAAACGATCCGCTTTATCAGCACATCCTGTTTTTATTTGCAGGCTGCCCTGCAGGTAAAAACAACAACAAAAAGAAAAATCAGTCTGAACCATTAGCCTGCCAGCCCATTTTACAAGTGTTCTTTAAATGACTAACTTTGTAACCATTTGTGCTAGAGACAAATTTCAGACTGTGCCAGAAAGACGAGAAGACAGATTTCACTGGGATATTTGGTCTGAACACAGACAGCACTTCACATTACCGCAATTCCTCAGTCATGTTGGGATACAGAAAATTGGGATATAGAAAATTCAAATGATTTCTGAAAGATAAGAATTATTTTTTTTTTAAATTTTACATCTAAAGTTACAAAGTAAGTCCAGGCAGCCTGTTTTTCAATCCTAATAATTATCCTGTGATTTATTTGTTTTTTTAGGAAGAAGCTGTGTTTTATGTGTACTGCGTGTTACCTTTGTGTACGCTGTGAGTACTTGAAGTTCAAGTCTAAACATACTGTGCACATGAGTTTCTTCATAGCATGCCGCTATGACAGTGCAGCGAACAGCCTTTTACCTCTGTGTTTTAAACATTTTGGGTCTGTGATAGTGGACACAGACACATTAATCCTGCTATGCTATGGCAGTACTTCACAGCAGGTTGTTGCTGTATGTTAAATGCAGTAAGCTTGTTGAGCTTTCTCAAACATATCGTGCTCAAAGATAAGAAGATGTACATGGACTAGCAAGCGTTTATATTTAAATGTACTGTATATTCTTTTTCTTAAATCCAAAGACAAAAAGGATTTCCTCTTGATTTTCTATGCTTATTAACTATCATAAAGCAATAATAAGACCCTGTAAGTCTAATAATAACAACAAATGCAGTTTTATGTTGTGAATCAGTCCTGCTGTAGCATTTCTTTCTATTAGGTGTCTAATAACTCCTTTATTAATATATATTTTTAAATTGTTAACAATAGTTTGCAAGAAATTGAAACTAAATCGGTGCATTTTAGTCTTAACACGTATGCTGGTGCTTTTCAAACAACGTTTTTACTGTTTTCTTGTCTGTTTCAAAGATTCCCATTAAGGTTACATCTATTATCTGGTGCAGAAAGCAGAGATGCGAGATCACAGTGAGGAAAGAAACAACAGATTGTAAGAAAAAAGGAAATGGTTTTTCTACAAACATTTTAATGAATGTGGTGTTCAGGGACAAATAAAGGTGCTTGTTTGTTTACAGCAATCAAACAGACATTTGTAACACACACAAAAAATGATAGTGAAAAAGATCTTCTGCGCTTTGTCATTTCAAAACTTGAAACCACTAAACCATGACTCCGTGTGGGGAAAAAAGTCTCTTGTTGCCTGTTTGTTGGTTGTTGCGTTTTGTTTGTACTGTGTTGGAGGTTTATCCCTGAGAGAGAACCAAACACTTTTGTCCTCATCACAACTCCTCGTGCCTTGCCTGTTCCCGCTCTTTGTCCTCATCCACTTTAAGTTTCAGCTCGTTGGCTGTGATCACGCCGTCTTTATTTCGGTCCTGGTTTTGGAACATGTCGGTGACGACGTGCTCCATGGTCAGCCCGGGCTTTATGCGACCTTTGCCCTCTGCCACCTGCAGCTTGATGAACTCCGCAAACTAAAGTTACAGAGATCGAGAACCATCAGTCACAAATTAGTCAGTGATCACCGTTCACTCGCCTGTTCTAACGCCAAAGAAAAACCCTTGTTTCACTATGTGAAAACAATATCGAACATGAATAATTATTTAAAATTACAATTTTAAAAAAAAAATCTGTGTTGTTCTTAGTCTCACCTCCAGATGGCAGTAAAGTAAGTTGGGTACATTTCCGTGAGATATGCTACTTTTTCCTCTTGAATTTTTGTGTGTCGTCGCTTATCGTTAAGAAAAATCACGATTTCACAAGAAAAAAAATAAAATAAATCTTACAAAGTACAAGAATCAGTATTTTGATACATAAAACATTAACAGTAGCTAATTGTATAGTGTGGGAAACAAATGCAGGCTTATACAGCCTAGTAAGTGCAGGCTAAACTGGCTTGCTTGCATCTTGCCATATACAGAGGTGTGCCAGTCCGTGCAGTCGGGGGTGGCAAAACCAGTTATTAGGTTTAGGAAATTGCTTTTTCACTAGGATCAGGTAGATGTGGACATTTTCCCCCTTAATGAATAAGTTCAACTTTTAAAAACGGCATTTTCTATTTACTTGCAGCGTCTTTGTCTAATGCTAAAATTTGTTTGATAGATCTCAAACATGTTAGTGTGAGAACTATGCAAAAGACTAAGAAATCAATAAGAGGGTTGAATACTTTTTCACAACACTGTAGTTTGCGTAAAGAAAATTCAGCAAATACTTCATAAATCATATCGTGTTCAGTGAGCCTGCAGACTAAAAAAACAGAACAGAGTTGACAAGCATGAATTAAACTAATGTTAAATAATAATGTGATTATAAAGGAGGAACTCAGACATGATGTCAATAGACATATTTTAAAAAATCCAACGGTTACTTGGACTACTGATGTTGCTTTTCCTCACTGCCTTTTTTTAAATCCTACTATGTGAAATGACAGTTGTCTACGTACCTCCTCCTGTGGCACCTCTGCATTCTTGTTTATGTCCAAGGCTTCAAACAGGTCTGTAGGAGTGTCCTCCAGCCACACAAACAGGTAACCAGGCGGCACGCCCTTCTCAAAGCTCAGCAGCTCTATGTCAAAGACCAACACGGCGCTACTCGGCACACCAGCAGCTGGCAGAAAGTTAAAAACACAACTGTAAGATGGCAACTTTTACTGGTGCTATGGCCATAAACAAGCATCGGTCATACAGCAGAAATCTCACCTCCCCTTTCCCCATGGCCAAGGTGAGGTGGCACCGTTATCACCCTCCTCTCTCCCACGCACATGCCTTGCAGGCCCTGATCCAGCCCGTCGATCACTTTGTCTGAGCCCAGGACGACGTCCTGAAGGCTGCCATAGTTGTGTCTGAGTACAAGGCCAGTTAGGAGACAAAACAAAAAGATGATGACTTATGCTGATCTAAAATTTGAAAGAGATGAGGATGTGCGTATTTGTGTGACCCACGAGGAAAAGAGCAGCGTCCCGTCCATGAGGGAGCAGTTGTAGTGGTAGCGGACGAGGTCGTTCACTTCTGTGGTCTCGTTACACACTTCGGGTCTGTGGATGACCTGGACAGCCACAGTGTCGTTGGGGTTGTGGAAGTCGATGACGTGGATGTCAAAGACGAGCACAGCAGAAGGAGGGATCACATCACCTGGTGACACCATAGAGAGGTTTTATTTATTTATTTAGTTTCATTTAACGAAAAACGCACATCAACTATGACCGTCCATGAGCCAATGATGTGATTTGTTATTGGTGTCTAGTTTTTGTGTCGTACTATAATCTATATATAAGCCAGGATAGGATTTATTAGGTATTATGTAGTAGCTTAACACTGCCATTTTACATTTTTATTATGCACTGCATTGACACCCTTAAGACATAATAAGATTTCTGTCAGTTTGAGTTGGTTTTATTTTCTGGAGGAGAGAACTTCCCTGACGCTTGGAAACTTTACACTGACTCACCTGCTCCGTTCTCTCCATAAGCCAGATGTGGAGGAATAGTGATCTTCCTCTTCTCCCCAATGCAGAGTCCCAGCAGACCCTGATCCATCCCCATTATTACGTACCCCATCCCAATGTAGGTGTTGTAAGTGCTGTTCCTCTGGTAGCTGGGGACAATAAAAAGGCCAAAAATGCAAGTTTATGTTTAAACCTTAAGCTGTATTGGCAGTGATGCGACAGCAGTATTATTTCACATATAAAATGAAAATTAAGCTGCAGCCAAATCAGCAGAGCATGAGCTGACCTGGTATCAAAGGTGACTCCATTCAGGAAGGTGCCGTTATAGTGGTACCGAATGTAATCTCCGACCACGGACCTGCGAGTGCATGACTCCGGCACCACCTGGTTCTCAACAGTGATGTTATCCTTCGGGTTGTGGATGTCCACCAGCAGGACGTCGAACACCAGAGTCGCCTGAGGGGGAATCTCGTTACCTGGCAGACAGAAAAGTGGAGAATTTTGGATGTCACATCTACTAGTTGCAACATGCAAGTGGTTGGATATAAAGAAGAGTTTCATTTTTATTCATCTTTGATTTATTCAAAACTGCAAAGAAGAAAAAGGTTTGTGATACGCCACAAAAAACGTTTAACTTCTGGTTTCACAGAGTATTTTGCAGCATCCTTAAGCATCAAAATCGCGTTGCCTACCTCGGCTTTAATGTTACCGTCTCAATTATTTGACTTATTCTGTTTGTAAAAATGATTTCCCTTCACAAATACATTGATCAGCCACAATTGGTCCCTTCTTGAATCAACATTTCAATCTCTTTATGAAATTCGGAGTTCCTCACCTGATCCCTTTTCTCCGTAGGCTTTGAACGGCGGGATGACGATTTTTCTGATCTCTCCCACACACATGCCCAGCAGGCCCTCATCCATGCCCTTGATCATCCAACCCTCACCTACTAGGGAGTTGTGTGTCTGTTTCCTGGTGTAGCTGCGTGGGGCTCATACAAGCGCAAAGTCAAACACACAACTTCACACAGACAACATACCTGGATGACACAGCACAGACAAATTAGAGCTGTGATTTGGATTAAAGATTTGATGACTTAGACTTAGGGATAAAATTGCCTAAAAATATTGGTCCCATTCAACTCATGCTGGTTTGAAGAAAGAGTCAATAAACATCTTATCTTCTTCAGAAAATAGTCACCAAAGTCAGAATTCACCTCGAGTCAAAGACTGTGCCGATGAGCAGAGTGCCGTTGAAATGGTAACGCACAAAGTCAGTACGAATCACGGAGCGCTTGCAGTCTTTCGGAGTGGTGATGGTTGTGGTTACAACCAGGTCGGCCGTGTTCCACAGATCCAGCAGGTGGATGTCAAACACGAGGGTGGCGTCTGGAGGAACGACGTCACCTGAAAATAAGGTTGGATGACAGTTAGGTGGAAGCTGCCGACAGATATGGGTGGAAGCAAAACAAACAAATAACTTATGGTCACTAAGGCTTTCACACTGTGCTCCAAAATCCACACAAGCATTGATTTTACATGCATTTCCGTAAGTGATACATTACAGTTGAAATGGGATGTTGGTAATTTAGTTTCCGGCACGTTAACGACTACAAATACAGAAGAATAACTCTTGTTTAGATACATTTTGAGTGCCATTAAGTTTGCATTTCAACACTTAATGATGATATTATTATTATCAAGTGTTGTATGACCCTCAAGCTGTTATTTTTGACTTTTCTAAATGTCATTTTGCTGCTACAGCAAGCCTTTGCATTTTTTATTTTATTTTATTATTTTTTAGGGCCTTTGCAGCCAAACCACCACAGAACAGTGAAGCCACCTTAACTCTTTACCCCTTGAAAGCCTACTAGGAATAACCCTCTCCTGGCCCTAGTTCAAAATGTTAGTGAGAGTGGTCTCTGCCTATGCAACCACCCTTAAAAAACAAAACAAATAAACACAGAAACTATATAATGGTACAATGGGTTGCCAAATAGTGTCTTTAAGGGGGGAAAGTTAGTAAGCCTGCTAAAGAAGCAACAGGCCTGTCTACAGAAACCAGAAAGCATTTCTATGCTGGACAAATGTCAGTTTGTGAAAACGTGATTACACAAGTTTGTTTGTAGATTTGAATCACATACGCATGACATCTGAAATGCAAACAGCCCACCTAGGGTAGCCAGGAAAACTATAGGCTATTTATGCACACTCTAAAACAGAAGAGCCACAAAGTAGCTGCTACGGAGCCAAGTTGAAATCCTGGATATGAGCTGTTGGTTAGAGTGGAAACTCTCTTGTGTGCTATAAAAACATTTTAAAAAGATCTAACTAAACAAGCCCAAATCATTATCATCTATGCAGTACATTGTTTTCTCTAGATTCACAGCTGCAAACCCTTTAATCATCCCACAGCCATATTGCAGTCCAAATTATTGTATGTGTCTACCCCCGTCTGCTGTGGGTTGCATTGAGTTGAGGCATTTTTGCGCTGTACAAGTCTACAATGGGTATCAATAATCTATTGATAAAAACGTCCTTTGCAAATTAGTGCCTAATAATGTTCACACATGACCTCTGCACTCACCTGCCCCGGTGCTTCCATAGGCCAGCTGTGGCGGGACGGTGATTTTCCTGCGCTCATTCACACACATGCCCTGCAGACCTTTGTCCATCCCCGCAATGAGCCGACCCTCCCCGATCAGGCCGACTTTAGCTGCTCCTTTCTGATGGCTGTGAAGGAAACAAAGGAACGTCACAAGTGGGTCAAGAGAGGGCTGCCTCTGCGGATTGTGCATGTAGAGCCTTCATTAACGGAATCTGCAAACTTGCTTGAACTTGTAAATCATTATCTCGGTATTTTTGACATTTCTAAATGTCATTTTGCTGCTACAGCCAGCCTTTGCATTTTGGGGATTTTTTTAGGGCCTCTGCAGCCGACAATGAAGTAAAAACGTAAATTATAGCGTAATGTGGACCGACTCACCTCGAATCAAAAGTTTTTCCATCGATAAATGTTGCGTTATAGTGATAGCGGACGTAATCTCCGCTTTTCACTTCTCTGGCGCAGTCTTTGGGGATGAAGTATCTGTCCACGACTACATCTCCAAGCACAGGACTGGGGTTACACTCCACGAAAGAGCCGGAGATGAGAAGAAAAAGGGCAATGCAAAAGGAAAACATTGTTTGCAGAATAACTTAAAATGGATTTCAAATAAAAACGCCAAAAAATAAAAATTAAAAACATAAAACATAAATCAGTTTAAGCCCTGCGTTGGAGTGCGCTCTTCACAGCGCAGAGGGGCCGGGCTGCAGATGTGGAGCTGGGCAGCGGTGTCTGAATGCTGTAAACGTGGACAACCTCCAGCTCGCTGTACAAACTTTTTTTCTTACCATGGTGGAAGGAATGTGGGAGCTGGGAGAGGCAAGCCCCTCCGTCAAACTTACCACAATAAGAAAAGAAAAGAAAAAAAACATGAACTCCTTCAAAATAAGATATAGCCTTATAATAGCGGTAACTGCGTTTTACTGGGGAAACCACAAAGTAAAAAACAGTAATGATAAACATAACAGTACACAAGTCCCCGGTCATCACGTGCTTTTTGAAATACAAATCACTCCAATCGCTTCCCACTGAATGTTTTCCTCACATTGGTTTATAATTTAACCAAACACAGGCTTTGAAAATTGTTCTAAATCTCCTCATTCTGGCCTTTGCTTAAACATTATCTCTAATGCACAAAATGTCATCTTTTCAGCATATAACCACTTTGAAGTCTGTCAGTGCGTCTGGATACCTAAAAAATGTAACGTTTGCTTTTTATTTTGAAATTAACGGCGCCTGTACTTCTAGTGTGCTTTGACTCTTCAGCACCGCTGCACACAGCTGTGGGCAAACCGAATCGCCTCTTTGAGCCGTAAAGTAGCCCGAGAGCCTCAAATGTTTCAGCTTTTCATTAATGCCGTGAAGTTCTAGATCAGTCCAACTCATCTGGTGCTCACTTCCTTTACGTTGTCAAAAAAATCTTAAAGAAACACCCACACTATAGCACTTATGTTTTGAAAACAAAAAAGATGTCACGTGTAGTGAAGTTTTATTTATCTGTACAAATGAAAACGAGCTCTCTATAGATTATATGTACTGCTTATTGCGTGATATTACTTCAATTTGAAAACATTAAATGGAACTAAAATGAATGACTTATGAAAACGTCACCTTAGTATGACACAGTAATCGATGGAAATGATTTCAGATGTTTCTGTGTAGTCAACAGGATCTATGACGCATCCGTACCTACATTATAATTAAGTATTTTCGGCTCGCTAACATTATTTTCTAGAACTGTGATGTTGTATTTGTTGCAATTTCTTCTGCCCTCTTGGCCAGCTCTCTCTTGAAAAAGATCGTTTCAAAGATCGGAATGATCTCGAATTGATATCGGTATAAGACATGTTAGACAGATTATAGGCCAATAAGTCATTCACAACAGTTTCAGTATTGACAATCATTTCATAACCAATGCTGGATTTTTTTTTATTTTTTTTTTGGTAGAACGCTTTTGGGTATGGCAGGCGCCGAGGGCGCACTAGACATCCCTTTTACGCACGCGGCGACTATAGGGACAGCTGTGGGCCTACATTGAGAAACTTGAGACACAGCCGCGGCTGAAAGGCCCAATCCATGAATTCCAACAGACCCCTAAACGGTTCAGCAGACCACCACCACACAGTAAACGGTAAAGCATTAAGACAGAAGACGGAGGACTGCGATGTGACCTCACCATGGTGACATTATGCGCAAAAGTAGACTCGCTGGTAACACTGCTTTGTGTGACCTTTGTTTTAATGACAAAGGCACAATATGAAAACTACAATTTTCGAAATTTTTCCGGAGAGGACCTCATGCCCCTCACCGCTGCGTACGGGAAGGCGCTGGATTATTACGCAGCGGGAAACTGGACGGAATCGATCCAGTACTTGGAATTAAGCCTACGTTTGCACCGGCTTCTGAAGGACAGCGTGAGACACTGCGCGAGCCACTGTAACTCGAGCAAGCATGACGACGAGTCTTTTGCTGGATACCCGGATCTCCGCGTCTACTGGAACGTTATGATGAAGGCGACCTGTCAGAAGAAGTGCAGGGCGCTTTTCCCCGCGTTCCAGCTGCCTCCTCCCGGCCGAGAGATCCTGGAGGATTTCAGCAGAAGATCTCCCTACAGATACCTGCACTTTGCTCACTCACAGGTCAGACAACCTCCAATAAATTCACCACACCCATTTATTTAAAGGTATTTGCAATATGTTAAACTACTATGTTTTTTTTTTTTAAATACTTCCGTTTGGTTTGGATCAATATATACATTCTGCGTGTAGACTAATGACAAATTAAAGAAAAATAATAGGTTGATTTCACTTGGACGCGCAATAGAGCAGAAAACTTTAAACGGAGCCATGTGTAATATACCTCCAAATATTCCACTCTGTTGACTTTCAAATGTCGGACAAAAATAAATAATTCCAACTCCTGCAGCGATTTTTGCGGTGATTTTTAGTTTGTGCGATAGAAAAAACAAAACAAAAACAAAAAAACCCACAGACCTCTGTGCGCTATTTCACAACATCCAAAGTAATTTGTGTGCACAGCTGAATGACCTGCAGAGGGCGGTACCATGCGCCCACACCTTCCTCCAGAGGAACCCTGAGGACCAGCAAATGCAGCAGTTGATGGAGGACTACAAGAGCAAGTATGACCTGAGCGGCTACCTCATTGACCACGAAAAACGACCCTACGAGGTGAGAAGCGCTCAGCCATTGTTCTTAAAATCTGGAAAAGCCTCACCTGCAATCTCTTAAAAAAAAAAAGAAAAAAAAAGGAGTATGAAGTCTGCAAAGCAACATCTGCTTAAGTCAAAAACAGTTTGGAAATTGTTTAGATAAAGCAAAGAATGGGTTCTACTAAACACTGACTGTATTTACTACATTGATTGAGTCAGTCCAAAAATGTCCTGATGGAAAAGTCATTATGTTTTCAGTTTCAATGCCCCAAAGCAGATCCAAACTCCACTTGGAAAAAACCCCAGAAATACAAGCCAAAGCTTTTGTGTTGGCTCACACAGACTCCTGACCCAAACATGAAATCTTGACACGCTATCCTGCAAGAAACTACCTCACAAGTTGAAGTTATCTGCAAGGACGAGTGGGTGCAAAATTTGTATAAAGCTTCCCAAACTTATGCATTCATGTGTTATTGGGGCTAACACATACAAATCAGAAAACAATGAAATACTTCAATGAGACTGAACTGCTTGAGCTGTAGAAGGTGCTGTATTGGGCCTTTCTTTTATAAGTAATAGAGTGAACAAACTCTTTACTTGGATTATTTACAATTTGCCAGATAATGGTTTCTAATTTTGTTTCCAGACGTCATTTCTGAGAGGAGTGAAACTTGTGGGTTCGGGCGACTACAGCAGCGGTGTTCAAGAGTTGGAGGAAGCTCTGTGGCTCTACTTCCAGGAATATGACCTGTGTCAGGCCGAATGTGAAGGGATCACTCAACTTTTACCAGACAGAGACTTCTATGCAGTCATAGCAGGTTGGTGTGTCATATTTTAAAATGTCCAGATTATCAATATACTCACTAATGAGCATCTAAACGACACTAAAATCTTCTTTAAAAATAAATCTAAAATGTAAAAGCTGTGATTTTAGAATCAGAAATGATTCTGGATCCAGTGTTTCTTCCGTTTTTCAGCACACTACTAGTTTCATGTAATCTGGATTCTTTCTGCTTGTCAACAGATGCCTACATTGACACATTAAGGTGCAAACTGAGGTGCGAAGAAAACCTGACACCGAATATTGGGGGTTATTTTGTAGTGAAATTTGTGCCCACTGTTTACCACTACCTCCAGTATGCCTATTATAAGTGTAAGTTCAGCATCATCACAGATTCCGAATATTCTTTCTCAACACTTTCTGCTGTTGAATCTCTGAGTGTTTGTGGTCTGTGTATTTTCTGCACAGTGAACGATGGACGCAGTGCCGTGCCCTGTGCTCACAGCTACTTCCTGTTCGAGCCTGAGGACCCAGTCATGAAGCAGAACCTGCTATATTATAAAGCCTACAGTCAACAGTGGGGGCTTCAGTCCAACCACTTTACCCCCAGGATGGTAAGATGAAAATTGGAAAAGTTTGTTGCAGAATAAAATTGAATATTGCTCTATAATAATCATGCCACCAATCTTTGTCTTAACAGGAAGCTTTCAAACACTACAACCAGACAATAATGCAAAAAAAGATGTTGGCATTTGCAGAAACATACTTCGGTCTGTCTGATGAGGTGAGCTTCACACAAAAACAGCTCATTCTTTGGCCACATAAGAGCTTAGATTGCCTGAAATGCTGAATGAAATCCCTTAAAAACATTGATTATCCAATATAATCCAGTATAATCAATCTGATGTTTATTGAACATTCAGGGAGAAGTTTTGTGGCTGCATGTTTTAGCACTTTGTAATGTAATTGCGATCTGGATGGTTCTTCCAGGACTTTCTAGGACCAGAGGAGGTTGCACGGTCGGCCCCAGACTCTCCTGATGCTGAGTTTGAAGGTATTGGAGATTATGAGGAGTCAATTTATGCAAACTGGAAGCAACTGAAGGGCAAAGGGGATGCTGGCGAGTCAGACATCTGACAACTTTCTGGAGTTTACAGAGAATAGTCTGACTATAAGACTATAAATAACCACTTGTTACAACCAAGGTATGCAGAAGAGCGTCTGTGAATGTGCAACATAGTGCCACTCCTGTCATTAAGAACAAGAAACTGAGACTACAATTCACACAGGATCACCAGAACTGGACAACAGAAGCTAGACTGGAAAACTATTGTAGTCTGATGATTCCCACAGTCCGGGTTTCTGCTGTGACATTCAGACAGTGGGATCATAATTTGGCATTAACAACATAAAAGCGTGGATCCATCCTCCCTTGTAGCTACGGATCTGGGTTAGGATTATAGTTAACACATCATGTCACAAAGCTCAAATCATCTCAAACGTTTCTTAAACAAGACGATGAGTTCACTGTACTCAAATGGCCTTCACAGTCACCAGATCTCAGTCAAACAGATCACCTTTGGGATGTGGTGGAATGGGAGATTCCCATCATAGATGTGCAGCAACTGTGTGACAATATGTTGATAGACCAAACTCTGTGATAAATGTTTCCTGCACCTTGTTGAATCTATGCCACAAAGAATTAAGCATAAGCAGTCCTGAAGGTAAAAAGAGACCCAACCCTGTGCTAGCAGTACCTAATAAAGTGGCTGATCAGTGTAATTAGACTTTAAAACTAGTAATATTGTAGCTGTCACAACAAACCGGGTCGTTATGAATTATGAACATGAAACTGAAGTAGCAAGTTAGTCAGCGTTGCACAGATGGTCAACCAAATATTTACAAATTATCAGATACTTTCAAGCCAGATTCAGTACAGTTTAATACAGTATATTAAGCAAGTCGGTAACATTGTATTAAAATTGTTTAGCTGTAAACTTCATCTAATGTAACACAAACAATCAGCAACAAAAGTTTAATTATATCTGGATTCATAGCAGCAGACACTCATGCAGTGGATCACAGAGTCACTCGAGTTCAGGTAGGTTTTATTATGGGTTTTAATATACAGTAATATGAGTATTTACACTGAGAGCCAGGTTACCTAAAACTAGACAATGTTGGCTTTTAATAGTGAGTAGTGCCAAAGTCCTTTTAATAAGTCAAACTACAGTATGCGATCACAGCTACAGTAAACATGGTGTGACCTGAGCTTCCAGCACACTCAAGGACAGACATGTCCTAGAGATTTTTTCATGTTTCTACAGCGTTTATGGGTGAAAGAGTCCAACTGTAATTTTAACAGATATGTTAACCCTTTAAATGAAGCCTGTGGTGACAAATATTGAGCACGTGTGACGTTATATACTGTTAAAAGTCTTTTTCTTGTCTACAAAAACAATTTATTAAAGTTATTTTCAGGAGGCAGGAACCCCTTGTGTGATGGACTTCAACTCAACGTATCAACACTCCTTTAACGCTCCTGTAGGTTGGCTGGCAGTGTAACTCGGATAATTTCTTCTGGCACCTGTGCCAACGACTCTTAATGCTATTAATGATAAAATACAGCTTTGTGTGACAATCACAGGAGTATAAGCCTCTAAACCTGATCGACACGCTCTGTTACTCAATTTTTTAATGCACTTATATACTGCTCATTATGTGGATCTGTTCAGTCAGAAGTATATAACCTGTAACCATTTAGAGACAAAGCATAATCAGCTAACCCTCAGAAGCCAAATTAATAATTCATGTACATTTCTGGACTTGAGGGAGATCCTGCGAGACATCTGTGTTGTCTCGTTATCATTTTTCAGTATGAAAGTCTAATACTGGCATGTATAAAACACACGGCCGTAGCCTGAGTGAGAGCCAGTGACATTTCTGAGCATTCAGAGAAGCTGAGATTTCCCCTAAGATGCAAAGATTTACATCTCTTCTCGCTGATTAAATCATCCAAAACAAGCAGTTTCAGGCGGTAAAAGTGTTCTCTCTTCAGGCTTGTGCTTCCAGTCAGAGCGGCAGTGAGTCACTGCTGTCTAAAGGGTCAGTACATTATATTTAAACAGCACCCATGTTCAGCATACATGTATGCATACAGTATAGTTTGTATGCGGATTACAGGATCATACAGCGGGATGAAACATTGGGTGCATACATGTGCAGCTGGCCATCCAACACCATCCCTCGCAGGTTGGAACTACACGTTCATACATTAGCAATTATTATGTAGAAGCATTGATTTAGGATTAGGAAAGGAAGCATAAGGGGAGAAATTATGGCTATTACTCTGGAATGTAAAGGTCTACAAAACAAAACCCTCATCTAGACAGACAAGATGTCAGCAGCCTGATATTTTTACACTTCTATTACAGCTAAAGTCACACTTCTGAGAGGAGGTGGTTGTGCTCTCCACGAGGTTAAATATGTAACTGTTCTCTAATACAAGGCTTCATTAAACAAGTCAAGACTGAGCGAGGTGCATGGCCTACCTTCTGTGAAATCATTTAAAGGGGTGAAGCTTTTTAACAGTCAGTACAGCAGAAGACCTGCTGTGACCTGTCGAAGCGAAAAAAAAAAAAAAAGCTTCTGTGTGTGTCCCAGACAAAAAGAAACAAAGATGTGGCAAAATGAAACAGGAGAAGGTGACGGCAGCAAAAGTGACTCAGACAGCTACAGCCAGACTTTATGGTCTGTAGGAGTGCCCTCAGAGCTTCCATACTCCTGATTTATTTTTCCAGGTGGCTTGAGTACCAACATAAGAAACAGGAAAAATCTGAGGGCCAGTAATGGAAGACATCTTTGTTTTGTCTCCTCAGAGTGGACTGCACACAGTGTAAGGAAGATAGGACAGCAGAGAGATATGACTCAAACTCCCTTAGATCTGGAAAGAGAAGAGGAATGGGGTGGAGAAAAAAAACAAGAGGAGAGGATAAGGAAGATAAAGAGGTGGGAGAAGAAGATAAAGATTGAGTCCCAAACTGAAAAGCCAAAGACGAGCCTTTCAGTTTTCTACAATGTAAATGACAGAGGCAAAAACTGAGGAGAAGCAATCAGCAAAGGTTTAACTTTGCTCGAAAAACTGCTTTAATGACTAATTTAAAAACAGCTGCCAATTAATTTTCTGTTTACTAATCACTAAAGCAGACAGAAGATCAAAATATTTAAAAAAAAAAACATTAATAAAAAGTGAACCTTTTATTAATGAAATGATACAAATCAACACAGAAGCTATATGCTAGGAATGGCAACCAACTCTGAAGCGGCACGCAGCACAAATAAAAATGAAGCAAACTAGGATAACACAGTGAATAGGAGTTTGTATATTTTATGAATGGGTACTGCAATATGCACAGGCTATGTAAAGACTGTAGTATGTGGCATTGCTTTATGCCATTGTTTCTATACAAATACACATTAATAAAAAAAAGGATCATAAATGAGGAAAAATAAGAATAAAGAAGCAGGTAACAGATACAAGTGAGAGTCCTTAGAAAAAGGTCAGATGATTCTTACAAAACAGATGGCAATACAGTGATATAATCATCAGTGGTTTAATGATGTCCCAGCTTTGGGATCAGCTCTGAAAGGTGGGATCGTACCTTCCTTTCCGGATATTTCTGGAAGTGATGCAGGAAAAAGATAAACAGGGACAGCAATATTATCAACTTTGGTGTTCAAGGAGCAGTGTGATAAAAAAAACAAACCACGCAGTGCAGAAAAACTGGCATTTACTTCAAATCTCACATCTTCATCTTTTGCTATCAACAAAGTAAACTCTACTGCCTGCCGGTGCAGGATCTGTCCGGGTAGATACAAGCTATAGTTATGAGATGAAGGCAAAAGATTATGACGAGCGCATCCGTTCCTCTGCATACTGCAGGCGTGCCACGGCAAAGCTAGCATGAGACAAGACAAAGCGGATAAAGCAGGCAGAAGAAAGACGATTGGGAGTCAAATCCAGCTGTGCACACTGAACTATGGAGAGACGTGCTTTCTAATATGTGCACCAGTATGCCAGAGAAAACTTCAAAGAGCGCCTCACCAATGCAGCAAAGCACTCCTAACATCACTAAAGTGAGCTGTTGGTGCCATGCAGAGAGGAGGAGAGGGCTGCAGAGGTCTGAGCATACCCAAACACACCCATTGAATTGCTGAGGTCAGTCTGACATGGGAACTTACAGCAGTTTCACCATCTTGGACAAATTTACCCGAGAGAATAGCAACTAACTGTTGATTAATAAACTGTTTTTTTTTTTCTTGAATTAACTGTATTAAGTAGAAAAACATGCCCTCAACAAATTCCTGTCCCCAGAAAGCTCAGCCAACAAACCTAACCCTAATTTTGTTACTCTTCTTCAAATAGGAGTCAAATTCTAATCATCATCATCATCATCTCATGCCATGATGCAAGTTTCAGGGAAGATTTTATGTAAACGAAACAAAACAGCAAGCTACTGAAATGCTTTCATTTGTGCCAAATTCCTCGACATACCCACAGATGGTGAACCATCTACTGCACATCCACCCGCTTTAAGAAGAAACCCACATGCTCTCTTGTGGTGAGTATGGATCAGGCTGCAAGCAGAGAAGCGTTCAGCAGCGAGCTGCAGGCAGGCGTCTACGTTAGCTGACAGAAGGAACACGGCAGGCACACACAGACGGAGGCATGCCAGAGCTCTTACTTAAATCCCCAACCAGTTCCCCCCAGGATTATCGCCGCCAGCAGAATAGCCCCAGCAACCGAGCCTATGATGATATTGGTACCACTGGGACCTGTGGGAGCGAAGGAAGAGGCATATAGGCGTGCTGAGAACCAATAAGTCACTTTTTGGGTAGTTAATATACGCATTATGTACATATGGAAAATAAAATAGGCTTCATGTTCTGCACCACATACAGTCAGGTCCTTAACTATTTGGACAATTACACATTTTTTCCTCCTCTTGAAAATGAGGTGCTGCATAAAAATGGCTCCAATTTCCAAACAGTAAATCCAATAGTTTGCTAAAGTTGACAGTCGGCACTTCAATTAAATCTTGATGATTTAATTTAAATTAATCTGGTAGTGCACAGAGGTTATAAATTACAGAAAAGGTCAAGGTCAAATTTATTTATATAGCACATTTCAAACAGCAGATGCTGCACAAAGTGCTTAACAATATAAAAATGGTATTAAAAGCAACAATGTAATACAATAATAACAGTAAAAAACAATAATAGGACAGTAAAAGAATTAAAACAATAACTAAACTAATTCAAATAAGACCAAAATGCTTGGGTCAAGAAATGTGTCTTTAGTAAAGATTTAAATTGCTCAAGTGTTTGTGCAGATCTAATATTTAAGGGGAGACTATTCCAAAGTCTGGGACCTGCCACAGAGAAGGATCTATCACCACGGGATTTGAGGTTAGTCCGTGGGATGGACAGCATTAGTTTTGAGCTAGACCTCGTGGTTTTTCCTGGAGCATAGGCAGAGAGGAGCTCAGACAGGTAAGGAGGGTCTCGGGCATTAAGTGACTTAAAAACAAAAAGTAGAAGTTTAAATTGGATCCTGTAGGAGACAGGAAGCCAGTGTAAAGAAGCTAAAACTGGGGTTATATGCTCTCTCCGTTTGGTACCAGTTAGCAGGCGAGCAGCAGCATTTTGAACCATCTGAAGACGATGGATGGTGGCCTGATCTAGACCATAGTACAATGAATTGCAGTAGTCCAATCTGCAAGTAAGAAAAAGGTGAATAACACGCTCAAAGACGTTAGCTGGAAGGTATGGCTTTACCTTGGCTAGCTGTCTTAACTGAAAAAAAACAGGACTGAACTACTGCACTCACCTGCTTATTCAATTTAAAAGAACCATCAATGTAGACACCGAGGTTTTTTACATGACAAAAGAAGTATCACATTTATTGAAATAGCTGTATATTAGTTTGATTTAAGAGATGGGTAAGGGTGTAGGTGTGTATGTAGATGATTTTCTGTTAAAACATTTTAGTTGATGTTCATAGATCAAAAATGAAACTTTAGAAAATCCTAGTACAACCCCAACCAAAGTTTAATTTTTCTGTTTGTTTATTTTTTAAAAATTAAATAAGCCTATTATTACTCCTCCAAGTTTTATTTTGAATTTTTTTTCTTTGTTCTGTCTCTGCTGGATTCACTGTAGCTGCAGTTTGTTGTTGAAGAGAAAACAAATGAACTGTAATTATTTATTAATATTTTTTTTAATTAATTGTCGCATCTTTTCAATAAATTATTAAACAACTAAATATTATAAAAAGCACATCATATTAAACAGCATGAATAGGTATGAACTTAAGATACGGACTTCAGATACGAAACCGACTTCTGCAAATGATTAGATGATCAAAAAGCAAATGGGCTCTGTTACTTTAGTGGAGCTGGCGGTGCGGAGTCTGTCTGATGAAAGGACTAAACTGCTCTGTGAGGTTACCTTTGTACTTCTCTGGGCCATCTGGCGAGGTGGGGGTTGGGATCGGGTCAAACACACTGCAGTCCTTCCCGGTGTAGTCTGGATCACAGATACACTTCACCTCGTTACTGCACGTCTGCATGACACAGAGGACGAACATAGTCAAAGCTTTATAAATGAGATGACGTTCTAAAGTCCAAATTTGAAACAAAGGAAGCTCCGAGGTGGGACAGATGGTGGTTGTGGACTCACCCCGTGGTGGGAGCAGATACGCAAGGATGAGGATCCAGGGCAGGTGCTGAGGTTGAAGGTGGTAACGGGGAAGCAGCGACGCTCCAAACACATCATGTTCGGCCCACATGGTGTCCCATCTTCCACATAGCCCAGATCCAAGCCATCATCCAGCACTGCGTGACCACCCCTGTGGGTCAGACAGTTATGTCAAATCATGCTTACCTAATATAATAATGTCTTCATGTGCAATCTTTTCCAAAAGGCTAATTTTCTGAGTGCATTCATCCACTACTGACAGGACAAAGAACTAAAATTAAAAAAAAAAAAAAAAAAAAAAATAGATGAAGCTGACATTTTTTCATGCCGAGGTTTTGAATTTCATCAGGCTGCCTCACCTGCAGTCCAGGTATCTGCTCTGATGGTGGATGGTCAGGCTGGTGACCTTTCCCTGCAGCTCGCCAAATCTCGGTCTGTCTGTCAGATTGGTGCAAAGCAGCAAACCACACAGAACATCCCTGATGCAGGAAACCGAGAGAAGATGGAACAATAAAAGCTTAAAAATATTCCAGATAATCTAATTATAGGTCACAGTTCTGTTGTTATACACAGAAAGTTATATTCACTGACTGTTTATTGCACGGCACCCATCCCTGGCCACTGGAGTGTGGACCACAGTTTCCTCTCTCTGTGCCCTCAGAGTTCAGCTTTTCATAGCAAAATCTGTCAGCTGAGTCTGGGAAAAGAGAACAAACTCGCATTTATTACAGGGAGTGTTACAATTAACTTATTAAGAAGATGTAAAAACACAGCGGTTATGGCCAAAGAAAAGCGTTAGCATGAATAGCTATTAGAGGGCAATAAAAAAAATAAATCAAGAAATAAAGCTCATTATCAAATCCAAACCTACTGAAGCCCCACAGAGTCTTGCACTGGCTATCTCTGGTCTTGCAGCGACCTCCATAACAGCGACCCTGGCAGGGAAAAGAGAGGAATTAAAGATGCAGAGCAGATAAGAGAGGGAGGGAAGAATGTGCTATTAAATATAACTGTAATTGAACTTTACTTGGCCATCTTCACACGTGTAGCCATCCAGTTTGTGGACATTATGGGGACACTGGAAGAGAAATAACATCATCTGCCTTTTTAGAGTCACTGTGGGTGTTAGATCTCTGAATTTCTCTGCAGGGTGCTCTTTTTCACCTGGCTCGAGTCTCCCGTGCAGGTCTCAGGAATGTCACAGTCATTCACAGCACTGCGGCACGTCACCCCTCTCAGCTCATACTGCATCAGCAGCAGAGGAGAACACAAATGTGAGACATGTGGAGGAATGGTGCACGGAAAATGAGATGGACACACAGTCAATCTGTGCTATCTAGTTAGCTCCTCCAAGTCCAAAGCTGGTCTACAGCTATGAGCTCTGTCAGCGTCCCCACAGAAGTCGAGCTCCATTTAAATATTTAATTTTGCCTCAGTTATGGAGGAAATAACAGTCCTCTGTTAATGAACCAGCAACACTGGCTGCACCTCTACCAAGATTTTATATCAGTTTGCACCATCGTAGCATTTCCAATCAGCCTGACGGAAATGCAACCTTATATTCTCAGATAAGGTATCAGCACAGGGATCTTGGGGATGGAAAGAATTATGGTTTAATGCATTAAAACAGCTTACCTTACAATCACTGCAGCAGAGCCCATTGCTGCACATGGCATTATGGGTAAGAGTGCACTTTTTGCAGCAGTTGGCTCCACTCAGGGTGCACTCCTGCAGGGAAAGAGAGTGTTTTCTTTTAGGTCCTCACATCCCAAACTCATAACTAATACCTACACTTACAATCTAACACAGTATAAAGACAAAACTAGTTAAACCATCGTTGAATTAATTAGTTTATGCTCACCACCAGTGATCCACAGTCGCATTCCTCTCCAAGCTCTACATACCCATTGCCACACTCTGATGGGTCTAGGAGCTACGTGGGAAACAGACGGTAAAAACACATTTCTAAAAGGCACAATGTGAATCCATTCAGTCTATAGCAAGAGATGAGTTTTTCTTATATTTCTATCCCTACAAAAGAGATTAATCTTGACCTTAAGAGCCTCTGATAGTAACTGACTATCTCTCACCTTCGTGGGCTTGTTGAAGAGGCAGCTGCCTCCACCCTGCTGGAGGAAACGCAGATACTCATCTATACTACAGCGAGAGAACTTCCTTGGCAGGTAGTAGCTGATTAACACAAGAAACAGAAAATATTTAGCAATTTATCAATTAACTGAAAAATCTGTTGAAAATCAAAAGACATCTGTTTTTGCTCAGAATTCTTACTAAATGTACAGAAAGCTTAATTTATTGTTACCCTGTATCCTCCATGATACAGCCCAGCCACGGATCTGGACACCTGCAGTCACCTGGAGAAAAGAAAAACAAGCCTGTGCTGAAACTGAGGATGTGCTTGTTATACCTGAAACAGTGAGATGATGCGTTTGCTCAGTGATAAATGTATAAGAATAGGCTCAGTGGGCAAATTAAATGAGTGCTGTTTATTAGATTTCTTATGGTGGTGGAGGGATGATGATTTGGGCTCGTTTTAAAGCCACAGGATCTGATTATCTTGCAGTCACTGAGTCTAACATGATCTCCTCTGTATGCCAAAGTATTCTAATCTCAAATGTGAGTCCTGTGCAAGGCTTTAGTTCAGTTTTACCAGCAGCTGTTCGCTCCTTGTTCCTTAGCATGCCGATGTTCTGACCAAGACTCTGAGACAATGTGATGGCCATAGGACCCACACTGCCAAACTGAAGAAACACACAATCAAACACGCTAATAATTATCCTCACAAATATCAATATTTAGAAGTTTAGTAGACAGTAGAGAGCACAAATGTCACCTCATTGATCCCTCCACCCCGAGTCAACGAGCAGATGCCCCCAATGTAGGCTGCCTCGCTGCGGCTGCTCATGAACGTCCTCCCACTGTGGCAAAGACAAGACTGTTAGGAGAGAAGGAGAGCAAGCCGGAGGAGGATGAGGACAAGAAAATAAAGACTCACGAGAAGAGATGCACAGCATCAACGCGCTCCTTGATGCTCTCCTTCCTGTACTTCATGAAGTCACGCAGGGTGAGCAACGGGTCATCGCCGACAGCGACCCTGTTTTCAGACGACCAGGTTTCCATGGCTACCAGGACGATGCGAGTGTTGAGCTGCTCCTTGTAGATCTAAAAGAGATAATCAGCACGTGATTGTGCATCCTCACCTGGTATGTAATCAATTATTTAAGTGCCCAATTTCTGTGAACAGTTGCAGTAGACCCCTCTGAAAGGAAGAGGGTGCTGTGGGATAAGGCTGTGGACTAGTTCCTTCTTTATAATAGAGTACAACAGCTCAGTCTCGAAGAAAAATAGCTCGTCTTAGATGGTTCTGTCTATTCTTTTAATGACAGCTTCATGAAGCTGTGTAAATTAAATTTCCATATAAAATCTTTTGTCAAAGCTAAATTTGTCATGGTTTAGGTAGGAGGTCATTCAGTATTCATACATATTGGAGGAATATGCAAATCACTAATATTCCCAGTGCAGCTGGTTAAAGATGCTTCAGCTAGACCGTAACATGTAAACCATCTTTCACTCATCCTGGCAACGTTTCCAATGTAACCTTTTGCCGTCTACCTAAAAATCCCTGTCAGAGCTGGTTAACTCCAGATCAACCCTCCAGATAATTCCATCTGAAATCTTTGGATACAATCTGTTACGCTTAAATGTGCTATAATAATTCATATTTATGAATAATAAAGATTTAAATTGTGCAATATTGCATATAATGGAGACAGTTGTATCCATCTACTTCAGTGATGGAGAAGGAAGGCAACAGCTGGTTGCCACAGAAACCGTCACTGTCCCCAGCCAGTGAAGGGTTTCACATGCTGAGGACAAAAGCATGGAGTGATTTTTTTTTTTTGCTCTTCATTTGGCTGTTTTAGAGGATAATCATATGCAATCAGCTCCATTCCACACACGGCAGGAAAAAGGTTTTTATATAAATGATACAAAAGGCTCACAGTGAGTGCTCTGAGGTTTCTGACTGTAAAGGTTCATCGCTTTACTCCGTTCATAATAAACATCTCCAAAATAATTCATCCTCCAGTATAAGCACCATTTGTCCTACTTAAAATCTAAACATGCAACATTTTCACTTCTGTTTGATGTGCAATACTCTGCAAAAGTCTTGGCTCAGCCCTCATTTCTTCATATTTTAACAGGAAAATGGGAAATAAATGGGCCATTTATTGAAACATGTGCAAACACACATGCAAAAATAGTATAAAAGGTAAAACTAAAGTTTGAGAGTGAATATGATTATCTTTACTCTTCAACACAGGCTGAACTCTACTAGTCAAGCTTTCCTGTGATTTCTTTAAGTAGCCTTCAGAAATATTTCACCAGGCTCATTGAGGACAAAAAAAAGCTCCTCTTTGGATGTTGGCTGCTTTTTGTTCTATTCTGTCAAAAAAATTCCCATATTGCTTAAATAATGTTGAGGCCCACTCTGTGGAGGCCAGTCCATGACTGATGGTGCTCCGTTGTTTGCTTTTTCTATCCAGGTATGCTTTTGCTGCACTGACAGTATGTTTGGGATCATTGTTATGCTAAGAATTTAGGCCACTGTCAATCAGAGTAAAAAAAATAAAATAAATGGCTACAAATGGCTGTAGACACTCACTGTTGTAGCTCTCTCCACCTCCTCCGCACATACTGATCACATTTTTGGTTCAAATTAACAAGATTGAATTCATCCCATTTCTTAAAGACATGACTTCCGCATACTGTGGCTACTTCTTTTGTCCTCCACTTTTCCATGCCAATCCCATTTTTCAGTTGGCAGCTCTTTGAGAATCACCTTGTTGGTGCAAAAATACTATTTTATGTCTGTCAAACTGATATTTTTGACACTTTTAATAGATTAAACTAAAGAAATTATAACAAATTATGTGCTTTAGCAACAGACTGCTAGTAACAACATGCCTAAAGACACCATTTAAGATACCTCTTTGGTTTTTTGCTAAGCTGTCATGTGTGTAGACACATCCCTTGATTAAGGTGCCATTTTTTATGCTTGAATGATTTATGGGCGAGTGTTAAACATTCCTCTCAAAAAGGTCAGATACATGAAAAAGAGTGAAAAAGCAGCCAATGTCCAAAGAAAACCTATTGCATTTGAGAAAAAGAAATGAATAATAATGGACATGGCTTAAAAACAAAGTCACAGTAAAATGGCTTGTAGGACTTTCCCCAAATACAAAACGGCAGCTGTCCAACTCAGAAATGTTTCATCTGCCAGAAAAGCCTCTGAAATGTGGCAGCAGCCATAAAGAAAGCTTGAGAGCCCCTGATTCAATATGAGGGAAGCCATGCTTAAAGAGAAAACAATCAAAACATCAAGAACTCAAAAACATTTAAAAACTTACAGATTTTTTGTTACATTTATACCATCTACGCCTGTCCTTTAAGCACTGAACATCAAAGGTTTTATCTGCTGCAGGGCTTAAAACTATTCTTATTAAAAATATAAAAATAAACTCCTCACCAAATCTGCCATGTTCACCACCGATTTAGAAAAAATCTTCGTCTGCGTGGTCGACCGGCGTAACTGCACAAACTAAAAAGAGAAGACCATGTTACTGCAAGACTCACAATCAATTATTATCACTCCTGTTACTCAAACAAGGCAAAAGAGAACTTGTGGGAGCTGCCGGGTTCACAGATACCAGTTCATAATCGTTGACCACCATCAGCTCGATGTACTTGGTCTCAGTCTGGACGGTGCGTTGGCCTCGCCTCACCTGGAAGAGGGCAAAATAAAATCCACAGAGCCAGACGTTTGAGCGTGCTGTCACTTTAACCTTGATACAAGATAAACAGACAGAACACCACAACACTATTACTCACACTGCATGCGTGCACACATGCTGACACTGATGAAACTCTAGAGTGTGTCCTTGAAAAGGCAACACAACATGGAGATCATTCATAAGCAGATTTTAGTTACTTCTGCCTGAAAAGATAGACTTCAGCGTGAGCGTGATCACTTTAGATGTTTGATAGAAAGAAAAACAATGGCTCTGAAAAATAAATGTGCTCAGGTGGGTTTTCTTTTTTTGTTTTGTTTTTTTAAATACTCAGACCTAAGTACAGCATGTTGAGCAAACAACTGTCATCACATTTCGATTCTAACTTTATTATAGTGTGATTAGTCCAGAGAGCACGAGACTGACTTATCTCAACTGAAACCAGCTTTGCACTCATGAAAGAGCCCATTGATCACAGGTAAAAATGGGGTTTGCTGCCACTGAAGGTCATTTTTTAATTTGTAGTACTTTGGATAATGCTGAAAGATGAAAAGTTACAGGCAAAAAAATCATTTTATTACAGTTGTTTTTAAGTCTGCTTTGAGTTAGCCTGAAGGATGCATACAGACATCTGTGCAAAGCCAAACATTCACCCTGTGAAGGTAAAATTAATGAGGAACCATAAAGGCTGTCGCCCAGACAGACATATGTTCAACTTCACACCTTCACTTCTTTGTACGGGTCTACAAGTCTAAACAGAGTTCAAATTTATTCCAGAGGTGTTGCCTCAGAATTTCTCTTTTTTTTTCCCCCTAGGACTGTTTTTAATCAGAATTAAAAATGAGTCATATCATCATCTGACTTATTTGTAAAATGTTAATTTCTCCTCACTGATGATTCTCTGTTGGTGACTCTCTCAGCATTGCTGCTGCCAAAATGATCCCAGCGGGCCAACTGTGTGTTTGGAGGTGTGTGTGCAGATGAAGAATCAGAGCTTGAAGGAAAACTGACTTGTCTTCTTGAGCGTCGAAGACCTTCTGTGAGTATCGGCTTTTCTTCGGTAGACCAGTTGACTTCATCGCTTAGCTCGCCATCCTCTTCGCTTTGCCTGTGTGACTGCATCTTAGCCTCTGTGCTGTTCATGGAGCATCCTGCAACACATAAGCAGACACCACTGAGAGGGAAAAGTGGCTGTTATCATTCCAGTGATGGATGCAACCATGTATTTTAGTCCAGTGATCTGCAGGAGAAATCAATATCAGAGCCCGTGGTAGGGAGAGCAGAAAAAAGGGGAGCGCATGAGCACAAATGGAGAGAGTTAGGGGTGAAGAGGCACAGAGGAACAGGAATGAGCGGGGAGGTGACTCCAGAGAGGAAGAGTAAGGGTCAAATGGGCGAGGTGGAGAAGGAACGCAGCCAAATGAGACGTTTAGGAAGGGCGTGGAGGACAGATGGACAACCTGAGGACACTGAACGTGAAGGGAGTGAAGAAGCAGAACCAAACAGGGGCTTGCATTACAGAACATTTGACTGCATTAGATAACTGTCAAGGACAAAAGTGTCGTCTCCAAACAAGGAATAGCACCAGCCTTTGAGGTTTAGTAACAAACTGCGTCTCGTCAGGGTTTCATCAAAATAAGATCCAGATTTTTAAATGTATCTTTTTCCCCACCACTAACAGCTCCTCATAGTCAATTTCTGTATCATTAAACCAATGAGAGCTTATATGAATACTGACATTTGGAAATTACTGTACGAGAAAAAAAACGAGAGGACTTACCTGGACAGGGAGGTGGAAAAAGGTCAGTGTTAGGCATTCGAAACACAACGTGGTCATTGTTCTCCTGGAGGGCGACAGGGAAGAACACAGAGGGAGAGGAAGATGGAAACAATTTAATGAATGTCAATTTTTTTCTGTAGCTGAAATGCAGCAAGGGAAGCCAACAAAGAACAAAGAACCACACACAAGCAGCCAGTCTTTTTCTTGTTTTGTCTAGTTTACTTTTTTCACTAATCAGCAAAATCCTTATTTTAAAAGAAAAAAAATATTATCGAGGGCTGAAAAACTGCCTGAATCTTCTTTGCAGAGCCAACTGGTCTCAAAAAAAGAGGAGACGTAGAAACAAAAGGTGCAAAAGTAAATGATACTAAATCATTAAATGATTCTAAAAATCTGGAGAAATCTGTGGGGGAAGTTTCCCACCCCACAATTAGTCCTGGATGCCTGTGATCTTCATACCCTCAACCAGCACTGCATTAAAAACAGATATGAGTCAGTTAAAGAAATCACTGCATGGGCTCAGGAACTCTTCCAGAAATAATTGTGAGCACAGTTCATTGTGCCATCCACAAATGTACAAATGCATATTAACACAGTCCTCAGGACTAAAGAGGAGCGGGACCTCTTTAGTTGTTATTAGTCCTCAGTTCAAAAGCCTGCATCCTTGATGCTATAGGAGTGCATTAGTGCCTATGGATTTGGCAGCTTGTACACCTAAAAAGGTATATATAGGGTTTAGAGCAACATATGCTCCCATCCAAATGGCGTCTGTTTCAGTGAATGTCTTGCATATTTCAGCAAGACAATACTAAATCACATACTGCATCCATTAAAACAGCATGTCTTTTCAGTAGAAGGCCTAACTGCAGCCCAGACTGCTGAGCAGCTAGAATCCCATGTCAGGCAAATATTTGATCTCATTACTCTTCCAAAACTCCAGCAACTGCTCTCCTCAGTTCCCAGATGTTTATGGGATGCTGCACAGAAGTAAACATGGTCTTTTATGACCAGGGAGGAATTGAGCTTCAATCAGGTACTCAGAGGACCTGTGCTTATGTGTATATGTCACTCATCTTGGGATTTATGTGTCATAATTTTTAATGTTAAAAAAAAAAGCAAAAAAAAAAAAAAATTCTAAGTGAACCAGCAGCCGGTAGAGATTTGGAATAAGTGGAAATCTGAGCCTTGAAAACCTGTACTGGGATTTGATCGACAGACGTGAAACTGCAGAAAGCATTCAGTTAATGGATCTTAATGCTGCTGAAGTATTAAATATAGTTTAGAAAAACATATGCTTAAATCATAGGAAACATGAATGGACTTCTCATTGTGAACTTAAAGCTTCTGTGTGGAAAAAAAAAAAGTAGAAAGTGCTGATGCATATTTAATCAATCACAGGGCTGTCATAATGGCAGCAACTCCACTGGACACAGTGGTACACTTGAGCTGGGGATAAATACTTTATGAAAATGACCCATTTGAGAGAGAGCTGAGGAGAGAGGAAGAGAGTGAGGGAGTTTGAAGATGAGCTGAGAGGCTATTGATTCATCTCTCCAGTCTATGTAATTGAGCTGTACTGCGATCACTGAGCCTTAATGGAAAAGAAAAAAAAAAAAAGGCTCAGCCTCTTCCTCTCTAAACACTTTTATCCCACTCACATCAGTCACTCTGTTGAATCTCCATTTATTTTAAATGCAGCTCTTTTAAGATCAAAATCTGAATATTTGTAAAGGGCCAAACTTTCTTTTTGTCAACTTTTCCTTCGCTCACCTGCCTCCAGCAGATAATCTGCTTCTTTTCAGACACTGGAAATGTTTCCGTGGTGGTGGTTTGTGTGTATATTCAACACTTTCCACTCAGAAACTCAGAGATAGAGTAACACTGACGGTAAGTTATGGAGAGCGGAGATACTGTGAGAAAGTGAGACCTGACAAAGCAGCTCCCAAACATGATTCAAAGTCCTCTACTGAAAGAGAGTCTATTACATGTGGCCTGCTTAAATAAATATATAAATAAAAGTGAAAGAAAAAATATGAACGCATTGTCTTTTCACATCTTTTCATGGCGTCGCCGGAAGTTACTTACCGCTCCAGTGCCAAGAGGTTCGATCCCGTAAGAGAAGTTCCCGTCAGAAAACATCCCCCTAAATAAAACAAAATGATCATGTATGATAATTGCTTCACCACTTCTTTTCTAAAATGTGTTTCTATTTATCAGAAAACAAATAGAAAGGTGGATCGGAGGAAGGTGAGAATTATTTATTTTATTTTAAACATAACTGACCCTTCAGTCTTTAATCTTGGTTCAATAATGTTGAGCTCCAGGCTCTGGGGAAGCAAATCCATAACTGCTAATGTTCTACTGTAGATCTATGTTTTTATTTGTGGTATTGCATTGTGGATAAAAATCCAATCACACTTTTCTGCTTTCATAATTAGTTAAAATTATGAAAGCAGAAATGATGAAGCCTCCAAAACCCCAGCAGAGCCTCTACCGTGTTTTATAGATGGCTGTAGAACAATGTTCCCTCTAATTTTTCATGTGTCTGAGCAAACACACAAAGTCCCTGAGCAGACACTTGGACCACTGTGAGCAACAGCAGACGTGTGCACTGTGGTCACGCCAGCATCGAATCCATCCAAGTTACATGGTTTATTAAAATAATCAAATTACAGCATTTATGTTAGACTACTTTTAATTAACTGCTTTAGCCCACTTACAATGGAAAAAAAATAAAATAAATCTTGTTCATGACCTGTGTAGTATGTTAACACTATTGGAAGTAAAGAAAACAAAACTCTCTCTCCCTCTTTTTTTTTTTTTCTTCTTTCTTTTAAATAGAGCTCTGACTTGTATGAGTATGAGTCTGTGGTCTGTCCTGTAACTCTGTCTGCAAAATACAGGATATAATGACCAATGTTGGACAATTAATTATATAGCTACTTCTTCAAAAAAAGTAAAAAAAATAAATAAAAATTGCAGCCGTTTACCTAAAAATGCAGCCAAGGCGTTTTTTTTAAATAAACATTTCAAACTATTTACAGAACAATCAGCTGTTCTGCATCAAATTTGATGCCACACAAATCATTTGTGCCACTCCAAAAAATAATTTCTGCCCACTCTGAGATAAAGGAGAACAACAGCCTGACAACAGGAGATGTATCACTCCTGTAACACCTGTAACATTCAGCAGTCGCCTCATTGTTCTGACACACACAACAAAACTATTGACTACACGCTAACAACACAAGAGTTGTGTCACAAATCTCTCACATCTCAAAACACCGCCGTCATTCCTACAATTTCCCCCTTCCTAAACAATAAATGCCATGTTGCCATATCATTTTTTGATTGGTCGACATGGTACATTTTTCGACCAATAGGAAAGGGTGGGGGTTTTTTGGTTCTGTTTTTGCTCACAGGCTTTCGAGTGTTTTCCTTATAAAACGCTGTTTTTAACCGTTTCTTCCTGCAGTAAATATGAACAACGATAGTATTCAGGAAGAAAACCAAGCAAATATGAAGAAATGTGGCTCAAGACTTTTGCACAGTATACTGGTGTGTGTGCAATTGGATTTGATTTTAAACAATTAAAATCAATGCTTGGGTTCTCATTTGTTGTAGTGACTTAATCTGAAATGTAGCCCCACAGCGTTGGACTCACTGCAGGCCGTGGCAGGTTGACAAAGCAGCCCAGGACCCCGGCACTCCTCGTATTCGCCCGTGGTAGAAGCAGTGCTCCCCTCCCTGAAACCAAACAAGAGGTAATAGTGAGACACTGATACTGTCATCATCCAGTAACATGTACATGTCAAATTTCAGAAAATGAAGCCAACACCGTCTGCGAAGCCCTCGATGCTACTGATCTTTTGGCCCATATATACATAGGTAGGTATTTTCTGTCAGCGTGAGGCCTATGATCAACCAGGAGGGTTGTCTGAAGGAGATCAGTGACTACTGTATGATTTGGTGTCTGGGGAAACCTACACCTGCTGCAGCTGCTACAGCTGAGTAGAGTTTCAGCAAGGGAAAGGAAGTGTGCATAACAGAGTGTGAGTGGGTATGCATCAGAATTTCCTAATTCACTGGAAGATAGCGTCAACTACAGCTGTCTGAAGCACAAAATTCATTAAAGTCAAGGTTGAACCCATTTAAGTTGAAAATGAACAGGTGTTTTATAAGGAACTGCTCAAGTCCATCAGCTGGGAAGTACACAGGATCTCAAACTGTATCCATCACTCACACAGACACCTGACATGGGCATATTAGACAGACACAACGTCAATGATGTATTAGTTCACATGCCTCTTGATCCATTACATTTCACAGGTTACTGTAATGTGTAAAATACAGAAAGAAAGTGATATGCTTTTCTGTCATTTTGTGGCTGTAATGTACAAATTAATGAGAATTAAAATCCACCAAGAAGACTTAAGACTTACAAGCGATCCTATCCAGAACAAATGAATCTTGTCGATCACCAAATGATGAACTCCTTCCGTTCAGGAGTATCATGACTTAGCACTTTGCTAATGGTAAATGGACTCAAAGCACTTCCTACTACAAGTCTTATTCACACCAAGCACACATATATTCATACAGTGCTTAAATAAATGCTTAAGCAGTTTAGCTCAAATTCACATGCACACTCTCTGATGGATGCATCAGGGGCAACTCGGGGTCCAGTATCCTGCTCAAGGATAGTTTAACACATAGACCAGAGGAGCTGGGGATCAATTCGCTGACCTTCCGATTGTCAAACAACCCGCTGCACCACCTGAGCCACAGCTGCCATGAATATGGAAGTTAATATTGTTCAGTACATCAGGCACAAGTCTTAATAAAGGTTACACCGTGAAAACATGCTTTTAGTACTGATGGTTTAAGTTTTAAGTTGACTTTGTGCTAAGCTAGCCGTTATGCTAGTTGTTTGAGACAACTATGAAAAGTATTTTTTCCCTTTTTGGCTCCGTATAAATGTCAGTGATTGCAGATGTCCTGGACATGTGCTGTGGTTGTGAGCAGAGCAGCCCCACCAACCGTTCTGTTTGCAAGCGGCATACAATGAGAAGAAAGTTTAAAGGAAGGGACAGTAGCAGGGTATGCAGCTGAGGGTATTTTAATGAGGAGAAAAGCGGTCACTTCATGGAGCTGCTTTGAAATGCAACTCTGGAAAGAGAATTAATGAACTTGTCATTTTAAATCATGTGAATACATTTTTTTCTGCTAAAAATAATTATAAAAAAGCTATTTTGAATTGACCCTAAAAATCACAAGAACCTTTTTACCCCATTGTAAAGAATGCAATGATTTAATAAACTGAAGTTATAAATTTCTCTAATTTCTTAATGCATGTTCATAAAATTAGAGACTTCAAATTTGGAGCTTGCAAGAGAGATGGAAAAAAAAAGGTTATATTAACACAACAGAAGCAGAGATATCTGACTTTCAGTCACTGGATCCTACATATTCAAACATGCAACTTTAAAGTGTTTCTCCAGACAGTCTGCCTGCTAGACCTATACATTACACACCATCTATCAGTCAGCTGACACCACTTAATTTTGTTGATTCATCTGGAAAAATCCCCCCCCAAAACTACAGACAGAATCTACAAGAGCTACAAAATAAAAAAGGTTTAAAGGCTGATGAACTGCTTGTATGCCCCTCTAATAAAGGATAAAATTAGCTCTGATAATGAGTGACTGTCTCAATCCATAGCCAAGTTGGCAGAACCACTGGAAGGAGCAACCTGTACACCTCACTGCCAGGTAACTCCACCTGATTATTCATAATCGCCTAAAAGGATCCAACTGAACGATCATGTTTTGGACGTAGTGTTTGTAATCTGCGTCTCGCAGTACAGGAACGATCAGATTACGACAATCTAAGAGGAGACTGGCTACTGTCAGTCAAGTGACACGAGCATGGTTTTAAATGTGCGAGCTCAAAAAAGTTGAAGGAACAAAGAATTTCACAAATAATAATCATGCATGCTTTAACAGAGACAATGGAAATTAAAGTTAGTTGTTTTGCTTGCAAATACCTGGAACTCAGGTGTGCGGGTGTGCGTGTGTGCGCGCGTATGCATGCATGTGACTGCGAGAGAGTCAGTTTCAGGTGTTTGTAATGAACCCCAATAAGTCATGTCTGCTACCCGATCCTGTTGTCATCCAGCACGGCCGACAGATCAAAAAGAAAAAGGGGCAACTTGGAGCTGCTGTTCTTCATGCTTGGCCGACCTTTATTCTGAGCTCCAGCTCAAAGCTGAAAGCTCACAGAGAGATCCTGTCATGTCAAAGTTAGCTCTCAGACACATGACATCCTTGTTACTTTTCAAAGACAAAGGGCATGTGCAATGTATTTTAACTGACACCGAGTATTACTTTCACTGCAAGGTCATTTCAACTGATCTTCTCGAAGGTGGATTAAATCTTCACAGGTACATCTGCACACACAGTCGGGCTACTGTTGATGACAAATTAATGATCAGTCTGGTTGTCTGTCAGCTACAAAATCATCATTCAGTCCAAAGTCAGTCACACGTGTCTTTTATCCCTCGCCACACATGAGCTTTATATGAGGCTCGCTCTCTTGGAGCAGAATGCTGTCTGGCATTTTATTCTGATTCAATTAAACCAAAGAAGGAATGGAAACTGCTAACTCTTAAAGGCCAACAGTTACGTGTGATTAAACTAAGATGAGGTCTCCATGTAAAAAGTTGTAATCTCATAGTGTTCTGACCCGATTTATTCAAGGCTTCAGAAAAGACATTAATTAGCTTAGAAAAGTTCTGCATCAACGTAACTAAACTATCTCGGTGTTGTCTTCACGAAACCATAGAAACACTATATATAAATAAAATTTAAAGGAAAGAGCATGTCTAGGGTGGGTCCACAAGGTTAGCCATTTTATTATACTGCATGAAATGTTCCTCCCACAGTCCAAATACATGCATTTAATAGGGTATGGTCAGCTGGTGATTCTACATTGCTGGGACTCTTATTCAGATTGAGTTCAGGTTATTGATGCAGCCCTCCACAACAGTCAGTTTCTCATGCAGATCACTACAACCGCCCCATGAAAGACTGGAACTGCACCAATAAGCTTAAAAAGGGCAAATAATTAATTTTAATATTGAGCGAAAGTGAATCCAGGTTATTAGAGAGGGATTTCACAACAGCCACAGTTTCTCATGTGGCCTGCTGGGAAAAATTACGGCCTAACTCCTCCCCTATTTACAACACCATAAAAATCAGTCAGTCAATCATTTTCATTCGACAGCCAACAGCACGAAGAGGCCAAATAATGCTGTAGCATGGGCATGTACTAAGCGCAACTTGGGCGTTTCACTCACATGTAAACATCATGGTAGTGCTAAAAGGAAACATGAGAAATGCCGACTTCACTGGCAATAATAAGCTAATAAGGAACAGCAGCTTGCTATATAGATTTATATCCAAAATTAAGGCTGTGAAAATCAACATTAAACTTTTAGACTGATATATAATTTCAGAGATGAGTTCAAAGCTAACAACAATAAATTAAACAGTGCTTCCTTCCAGACATTAGAGTAAGTCCCAGTATTTTTATGAAGCTTATTTACATGCGGCATCAGTTCTAGTCTGTCGAGGACTAAAAGAACATTCATCATTCATACCGAATAGTGAAGCAACTCACAGCACTTAGCAAGTTAATAAATAAATAAAAGGTAGGATTACGAGACTAAATGGAGGAAATCAAATTGCCTGACACAGCAGGCACACACTGACTGTCAGGGACTGAGGATGCTTTTCAGAGTTGCACTTCACGTGATGTCCACTCACTCTTCCATTTAAACCACACTGGAATTTTATTAGTGCTGGAAGGACAGCGACAAGTGAACTATGACATTAAAACCGAGAAATTGTATGAATGAAAAAGGAAAAGAAAAAAAAAAAAACTGCTTGCACTCACAAATTGAGACAGTCATGTCCTGCAGAAACAACCGTACTGAACTTGACATAATCAGCTGTAACAGAATTAGAAAAGCTGGAGTGCTTGATGTCTGGACTCAGCATTGTTCAGAGTCTGAGAGCAGTGGGTGGGTGGCGGGGTATGAAATAATAGGTACTAATGTAAAGTGAAAAAGAGGACTGGAAAGAACAAAAGCATTACGTTTTAGAGTATTTAAAATCATGAGGAAAAACTATTTCCTCCAGATACGTTAAGCATCTGGTGCTGGCAAGAAGAGACAATTTTACAGTATTAGGAGAAACATTAACCGACTTAAGAAGAAGGAATGCAAATCAATCTAAAAGACTCCCCATTTCTCCCTGTGTTTCAGAGAAGCTAATTCATCAGTCTTCAGGGTTCATTTCACATGCAGTGTTGCTAGCTGATAGTCTGTCGTAGCCCGTTGTGCATTAATCAGTCTGGCAATTATATCACCATTTTATTACGACAATTAGAGTGAAACAGCACATATCAGAGTGAAGTTAAATGAAATTTCCCATTGACAACCCATTTGTTTTCAGGTGAACACACTAACCCAGCACAAGGAAAAAAAACCTTTAGTAATGGTTGATAATAAGTTTTATTTAAAAAAAAAAAAAAAAAATCTGCTGGCAATGTTAGAACTCAAAAACGCAGCTCATGTCAATTCCAACCATCGTTATTCATAATTTAATTTCTCTGTTAGCTGTGTGTCACTGAGATTACATCTGAATGAGACAGTCACCAGCTCAGCAGAATAACCAGGATCCACAGGGGCCAATGACAAAAAGGTGACACACAAAGACAGGCAATTTACTGGCTTCCCTGTAAAACTAAATAAATCAGTATAGAGCAGATGGAAAGGGGAGGGGCCTGCATGAACGTTCTTAGTGCTGCTTGGAGGCAAAAAAATGAAGCAGTTAAGACAGAAATCTAGTGACTAAATTAATCTGACAAAAGTACTAATTAAATTAACATTTTAGATGTTTTTTTTAACATTTCATAACATTTATTGACTACAGACCAGACGACTACTACTACTAATAATAATAATCCCGCCTTATGTATTATAATTTATAAAGGGTACCAAAAAAAATGGTGGAGCCGCTGGACAAAATAAGAAAAAAACAAAACAAAAAACGTATACATTTTTTTACCATATTCATAACTCTTTTATGGGCTTTTCAATAACAATAAATGGCATTAAACCTGTTTTTAATTTAAGTGTATTTCTAGATTAAATTCTAATGTGATTATTTTACGGTGTTCCCCAGGGATCTATTACCGGGCCACTATTAATCAAATTAGTGCAGTAATTATTCAACTCCATTTCTCTCATTCCGTGCTCAAATTGGATTATTATTATAATTATTATAAGAATTGTAATTTTAACATAGTTGGTAGGAAAAAAAAAAAAGTGTAAACATGTAGGGTCTGTCAGACTTTGTATCTTTGGGGTCAGCAACATTATCAAAACTCAATTATTAATATTATTATTTTTAATAAAGTCAAAATCAAAATTATAAATTGAATCTTTAAAAAAAAAAAACACTTAGAGTATGACATAAATTTATTTATGGAATACTGAGTCATTTAAAAAGTGATAAATGACATCAAACTAAGAGACATTGGTCTGGCTGTGTGGTTAATTTAATGATCTTACTTCATTTTGATTAGTGAATAGTGTTTCATATTGAGACCATTGATAAATCTTTATGCCTCCTTCCTGCACTATTTAATTATTTGGCCTTTTTATTTCTTTGATTTTAACCCGTTGAAATAATCTTCAAATGTAATGTCTGTGCCCGGATTATCCAAAGGTCAGGGCAGAAGGTGGCTGTAAAATCTGATTTAATCCTTTCTGGAAATGCACATGATTTGAATTCCCCTCATGACACAAAGTAGGCCCACACTGGTACTGCTGCTGTCTGCTGGTTTCCATGGCAACCGTCTACCAATTGGTCAGGTGGTTCTTTGGCAGAGAGGATACAGACAGAGAGACACCGTCTCGCAGAGGCTGTCGAGAGTCAAGCTGTCTGCCCGTCTTGGATTTATTAAAGGCCATTTTGCTCAAATTTATAATTCATGACAGAGAGGGCCATGTCAACAATCTAACCATCAGGGCTCATGCAGCTGTAGCCAGAAAGGTGTTTTTGGACACCTTTCCACAGGTCCAGGATAATGTGTGGACCTGATAAGCTGAAGAGTTGTTATGGAACAACACATCTGGGCTAGCACATATTTTGCAGTCATTTACACTTATTTCTAGACGTTCAAACACATGCTTTTTAGGCATTTCTGGACTGGACAAAAAAATAACGTTGTGTCACTCAATTACTGATTCTGCTTGGTTTAATTCAGGTGGAATACTCAAAACTGGGATGGAGAACCATAATGTTTCTGCAAACAGCCACAAAAATCATTTTCAGCCTCAATTGTTTGATGTGAGAGCGTTTACTGTCAAAGCCATTGTCAGCAGGATGTTAGTTTGCTAGGTTGCAGGAGGTTGAAGTCAATCCCAGCTGACACTGGGCAGTCAGTCACATGGCCGACACAAAGACAGAAAAGAGTCATGCTCACATTCACACCTAGTACCAATTTGGAGCCATCAAAAAACCCAACCTCCAACTCCTTGGACTGTTTTTTTTTTTTTTTAAATTTCAGGGCAGGTGTAACTACGATTATTATTAATTATGAACACATTTGCCACGGTGTTAAAACTGTTTCTGTAAACCTACCATATTCTGTGACAGCTGGCCGTCTTCCTCAAAGTGACGCTCGACATAGTCTGTAGACAGCAGATTGCTGGAGTGTACAGATTGAGAAATATTAGGAGCAAAAACAACAAAAAGTGCTTAGAAATGCTTTAAAAAAAAGGACCTAGTACTGAAGTAATTCTTTTACAAGGGTTTCAATTTTTGCTTACTAATCCTTTCATAGAAATAAATAAAATCAGTGTCACAATAAGTATTAATAAGTATTAAAAGAGGTGTGATGTGACTTGTTGTGACTTAAACCTCACTGCAATATTAGGACACTTTACTTCAGTGTATTGCTTGACTAGGTCTGAATATGGCTACACCATCTGTTATTTATCAATGTTTAGCCAGCACCCACTTCGTGTAATATGATGTGTGAGTCTGAGCATAGTTATGTCAGTAATTGCAGTGAACCACTTAAAGTGATGTTTAATGGACCTGAGGTAAGCTTTGCAGGTGTGCGGTGACTTACTGGTTGAGCTCCAGGTCGAGTATGAAGGCTGTACCAAAGGCTTTTACCAAGAAGCTGCTCTGGGCCAAATGGATGGGCTAAAAGAGAGTGAGGGAAGGGGAAGGAGGAAGGAGTGAACACCAAAGAAGACATAAATACTGTAAAGAAAATGACAGCTGCAGTTAATAACTGAATTTAAAATCATTTCTCATTTATGGTGTCTTAAAGAGAAACAGTCTGGAACGCTGCAAACATTTGATCTTAATTTCATCACTCTCAACATACATACATAATACTCTGTACACAATTTGTGCTGCCCTGTAACAAACAGACAAATCAGACAAACAGAACAGATTACATGCTCCCTTCCTTTGGGCAAATCCAGCTTTTATGAAGCCCACAGCAAAACACTTGTCTCTGTAGTCATTAAGTCATTACTCTGACTTTTAAGAGTCGACTGAAAATGAGGCCAACCACGCAGGGCACTCTATTGTATAATTACATCAGGTATTCTTCAAGTCACCATGTGAAGTCATAACCATCATTACTGTTGTAGAGTTGTTTTTTTATTTAATGAGAACCCAAATCAGTTTAAATGCTGGCATTTTCAACTCCTCACTGCAGGCATGTCATGTGCCTGCCTGCTTCAAGTCCTCTACCATAATCCCTGTCCCCAAGAAACCTAGGATCACTGGACTAAATGACTACAGACCCGTGGCTCTGACATCTGTGGTCATGAAGTCATTTGAGCGCCTGGTTCTCTCCCATCTCAAGACCCTCACGGCCCCCCTCCTGGACCCCCTGCAGTTTGCATACAGAGCCAACAGGTCTGTAGACGACGCCATCAACATGGCCCTACACTTCATCCTGCAGCATCTGGACTCCCCAGGAACCTACGCCAGGATCCTGTTTGTGGACTTCAGCTCTGCCTTCAACACCATCCTTCCAGACCATCTCCGAGGCAAGCTTTCCCAGATGAATGTGCCTGATCCCATCTGCCGGTGGATCACTGACTTCCTGACGGACAGGAAGCAGCATGTGAGGCTGGGAAAGAATGTCTCGGACTCCCGGACCATCAGCACCGGCTCCCCTCAGGGCTGTGTTCTTTCTCCTCTGCTCTTCTCCCTGTATACCAACTGCTGCACCTCCACCCACCAGTCTGTCAAGCTAATCAAGTTTGCAGATGACACCACCGTTATTGGACTCATCTCGGACGGGGATGAGTCTGCCTACAGGAGGGAGGTTGAACGTCTGGTGTCCTGGTGCAGCCACAACAACCTGGTGCTGAATGCCCAGAAGACAGTGGAGATTATTGTGGACTTCAGGAAGCACACAGCCCCACTCCCCCCCATCATCCTGACTGACACCCCCATCACCTCTGTGGACTCATTCCGCTTCCTGGGTACCACCATCACCCAGGACCTGAAGTGGGAGCCCACCATCACCTCCGTCATTAAGAAAGCCCAGCAGAGGATGTACTTCCTGAGGCAGCTGAAGAAATTCAACCTGCCAACACGGACGATGATGCAATTCTACACTGCAATCATCGAGTCCATCCTCACCTCCTCCATCACCGTGTGGTACGCTGGAGCCACTATCAGGGACAAACAGAGACTGCAGCGTGTTGTGCGCTCTGCTGAGAAGGTGATTGGCTGCAGACTCCCATCTCTGCAGGACCTGTACACCTCCAGGACACTGCGGCGTGCAGCTCGGATCTCAGCTGACCCTTCTCACCCTGGACACAGTCTGTTTGACCTGCTCCCCTCAGGCAGGAGGCTCCGGTCCATTCGCACCAGAACCTCTCGCCATAAGAACAGTTTCTTCCCCTCTGCTGTTGAACACATGAACAATAACCGTATGACTGTTCCCACCACTAACACATGACCCTACGCTGTGTTCACTGCATCATTCCATGTTTGGCACTGATCACCACCTGCACTCATGTATATATCATGTATATATCTATCTATCTACTTAGCACTTTTAATTCTTATTCTCATTTTTATTTTCATGTCTATTTAAGCTTAATTTATAACAGTATGTTTGCACTGAAGCACCGCAGCAATTTCCTAATGTTGTAAACCCGCTCAACATTTGGCAATAAAACCCTTTCTGATTCTGATTCTCAGCTGATTAGCAGTGTGTCAGTGAAAACAGAAGCTGCCATACTGCGCTGATCATGATGGGTTTAAAAAAACAACAACAACAAAAACCCAAATGCAATGTTGCTAAGATCTTAAAGATCTAATTGCTCTCATAAACATAATTCTGCTCGTTCAGGAGAGCCTCTCGAGTCACAAATGTACTCCTTTGGATGAGGGAACGTTCTCAACACCGCAGAGCGGTGGCAGCATCTGAGCCAGTGTAGCACATGTGCACATTATTCAACCCAATTAGGAGAATTGGATGAATATTGGATCTGATCCGACCAACTAATTAGCTGACCTCTACATTTGCTGATCTTTTAGTAACGTGTGCTGATGTCAAATTTAGTGTGCAGTATAGGCATTTTTCTTCTTTTTAACTTTAAAAATATGGTCAAAAATCTAACGCAGACACTTTTTGCTGTTTCACAAATTCACCTCAGAGGGTTTTACATTTCAAACAAAAGATGATACCTTATAGACCCTGGATAGAGACTAAAACTTGCTTACAATAAAAGGATTATCCTTATAAGTAGAGCGGATATGCAGCAGAAGCTATAGGTGGCAGAGAAAATATAAGCAGCAAAATTACAATACAAATATCCTTTTTTACGAATGTTTTCCCAGAGGAGACATCTTATCCACCCAGCGGCGTTTGGATAAAATTCTGTGCTGAGGGCTCACTGTCTCCGTCTAACCTTGCTCCAAGGTGAGCCCAATCCATATTAAAAGAGAGTTCTGTAGTAGCTCCCGTCAGTGCTCACTGGCCAGCAGCAAGGCAGGTCTCATTAGTAATACCCTGCACTCTCAGCAAACCACTTAGTATCAATCTAAACCTCCACTGGGTCCATATACCATACAATAAAAGACCACAACGGGGCTTGTGAGCAGCAATACAAATGCTCCATTAGCACTCTCACTATTATATTTTTCTTATTTAAATTTTGATCATAATTCAGGCCACACTACAGTTTAGTTTCACACGTTACATTGTTGTCCACAGATACAAATGGAGCCACAGTTTTTTAAAACTCAGTACTTGCACCAGACTATACAGTCACGCTAAAAAGGTTTTACGTACAAGGGAATAACAAAAAAACAAAAATAACTTAGCAGGTCTAAAAATTCAGTAACTACAACCTCAGATGAACTGAAAAAACCCCCCAAAAACATAACATTAGACTAGAGTGGAGACGTTTGGCCATAATGCACAAAAACCAAACACAGCATATCAACACTAACACCACATACCACAGGCACAGTGGTGGAGGGGTGATGATTTGAGCTTGGACATGAGGCAATGAGTCGACCGTGAATTCCTCCGTATACCAAAATATTCTGGAGTCAAATATAAGGCCATCGGTCTGGCAGCTAAAACTTGACTGAAATTGCATCAAATGACAATGACCCTAAGCACAGCAACAAATCTACAATAGAATGGTGAAAGAGATCAACACTGAAGGTGTTACAGAGATCCAGACCTCAAGCATGAGCTTAGGAAAGCCGTGCATAAATGAATGCCTGAACTTCAATGGACTGACCTACCATTGTAAAGTTAGGTCAGTTAAGTGATTGCATCTAAAGGTGATTCTACAGCAACTGAATCCTGGGGTGCACCTGGTCTTTCCACACACTGCTTCTCCATTTTGGCTTAGTGTTTCTAAACTGGTTTTATTATGTCCTCATACGCAAAACCTTAGAACTGACAATGACTGTGTACTGTTACTTAAAGTGGAGCTTTACCCATTAAAAATATTCTCATACTTTCACTGGATATGAGCACTGGATTTCATAGCTATGACTCACAGATCAAATAAGAGTTTTTCATTAGGAAGGCCCACATTGTCCAAAGTCAAACTCAGAGCATCAGGTCACAAGTGTGATCAGCACTTTTAAGACTTATTTTTGGCTTTTATTGGCAGCACAATAGCAGACAGGGAAGCAGAGGAAATAACATACAGCAATTGTAGCTACATTTTGTACCCACAATTGAAAACCGCCCTATTGTAAGTTTTAAACCGGCCACTTGATCTGAACGCCAGCATTAACGTTTTTCTAAACTGAGAGAAATCCCAGACTAAAATCTTTTTTCCAGTCCGTAATTACAAATTTAAAGCTGGGGACAGTTTTACAGCAACATTAAGGGGAGTCTGCAAAGCTTTTCCTTGTTTTTGGTTTTTTTTTATGCTGTGTATATACTTCAAATACTCACGTCAATGTGTGTACAGGTAAGAGACTAAAGGTCAGACTTCACACGGGTCTAAACATAGCAGCCCCGTCCACCTGGTGTTCAAACCTTCTATTTGAGAAGGGCAACCAGCTCAAAGTGTGGAGCTACACCTGCACGATTCAGACAGTTGATGAACTAAAGGGATGCACAGCTGCCTGGTATAAGTTAAATAAAGATTATTTTGAACTGAGAATCATGCAAAGCTACTTTGGTAGAGCCCAAGACTGAAAATATGAAGCTGGAAACAGGAATAATAGGCCCACTTTAAATCCTTTCGATGCATAATCACAAAAAACAATCACTGTGCAGCGATCGGCAGCTAGCACAGTGTAAAGTAAGCCTGCTGATTGCATCTCATATCTAAATTCAAGTCTAAGGGCACCTCTGGTATCAGCAGAAAGAGATCACGAGACAACACGCTGACCACAGGGGGCACATCAAGGTCAAACCCATGTCATATCCACTGACCTGACAGCCGCTGACTGACAGCGTTTACAGCAAAGGCAACAAAAGAGGACAGGTAGAGGTGTGAAATATCATCTGATGAGGCCGAAAGGAGCAAAAGGCTGAAGTTGAGGGGGTGGGATGTGTTTTATCTGCCTTTTTAATACCCTGGTGTGTGTGGTGTGTGTGTGTGGGGTGGGGGTGTTAAAGAATGGTGTAAATGTGACAGACAGATGACTTCAGGAGAGAAGGCATAGAGGGAAAAACAAGCTTGACAGAGAGCAGATTTATTACACAGTTTCCATCTTTTCTCTGTAGCAAACAGCAAAGGTTGGTTTACACTGTCAGTGTCCAGCTTTATACACAGTAAACTAATCTGAAATTAATACAACCTGGTTACATATCATGAAGATGACCCACATCAGCAAAACTATAACTAAAAATATGAAAAATTAAATTTCAGTCTGCTAAGAGCAGTTAACAGACACACTTTCTACTCTATATCTTTAAGATTTTCTGCATCATTGATGAAACTGTTCCTGCTGGATGTTTGACTAAAGGCAGTGTTAGAAAACATCTTGGTTGGGGGGTCTACAAGGTCTACTCTTGATGTCTTTCTTGTCTTAATCTGATCTCAATGTGGGGGAAAATGTAGAAACTGATATTTATGGAAATCTAATGACGATAAATGATGTGTTCAGTTCTGATGGTTTGGACAACAGGTGTAAAAACAACAACAAAAAAGGCGGTAACAAAAGCAGGCAAAGCTCACCTGCTCACCGGCTGAGTGGTTCTTGACCCGCGTGTCCAGTCGGCTGTGCAGGAGCTCTTCCTCAGTGTGGATCTGCTGCAGGAGTCGCTTGGGCTGAACGACCTCCTCCGCGGGCGGCAGCCTTCCCTCCGGACTCCCCCATTCTCTCAGAGCTGCAGAGGACACGCACACAGGTGGGGCGAAAAGGTCATTTCTAAGTTTTACTTACCAGAATCAACAACTGGCCGTGAGCTTCTTGATGTCCCTACTTATTTATTACATCGCGAGTATTTGGCTCTGTGTTTGAAGCGTGGGAACCTCTTACCTGTCTCGGCGTACCGTGCGTACACTGTAGCGAACAGCAGGCATCTCACCGCGAGCATGATGCTCACATAGTCCCAGTGATTTCCTCCGTGCAGCGCCGTTAAATGAACCGACACCAGCCGTGAGCGGAGCTGTAGCAGGACTCTTGTTGTTGTTGTCGACAGTGAAAACAAACACAGCAGCTTGGTGCCTTCACGCTGTACGCCCGCATTTCTCACTCCCTGTCCGCCTGCGGCGCTTACAAACACCTTGAAGGGGCTCCTCCTCCTCTAGGCTGGGGTAACATGGTGTTTGTGTGTCCGTGTCGCCCTGAGCTGCTTGGCTTCACACACCTGTCTGCCGGCCTCGTTACTGAGTGAGGCTGCGCGAGGAAACAAGCGGCACGTGGGGCGTGACGGGACCACCCACACACTAATGGATCCAGCACTCGGGCCCGGGAGCCCGAAGGGAAACACCTGATATCACCGTCAAGATTCAGGCATTATTTTAAGGACTTCAAATGCATGCCATCCATCTAATGCACTTCAAACAGTGGTTTATTATTTATAATGCAGATGAGCTAAGTGTATTTTCTTTGCCCTGTCGATTAGAATAATAAATACATTTTCTTATAATTGTGTGGATGCTTTAAGCATCCACACTATAGAGTTCCTGTTTCTCTTTATTCTTTATTATT
>NW_024582469.1:159610-177756 GCF_018398535.1 Haplochromis burtoni
ACAGCTTCAGCTTTAAGCATCCACACTGCATTTTCGCAGGAAATGCAAATTTTTCTAGTTAATATTGAATTAAAGCCATTATCCCGAAAGAATTATGTAAATGAATATATTTGAATTATATATACGCAATAATATGATTCACTTATCGGTTGGGTGAAAACTGGGCATTTAGTATTAATGAAAACTGGGATGAGGAGAACATATCAAATATTGTTCATGTCAGGTGGTCTGATGAGCCAAACGGGACACATCGACTTGCTGCTGCCCTTGCTTCATCCATCACTTATTTAAGTTTGACATACAGTCAGCATTTATAAAGTCTTCACCACACATGGAAAAAAAAACTTTTTAAAGCACACAGAGGGGGGATATTTATGAATAAAAACATTTATTAAAAAACAAAAACAAAACACTGTACAAGGTTTCAATTCACATTCCCAGAGACAACTGACATACTTCCATATGCAAAAATCATGTTGCATTCCCTTTGTCACATTGTGACCTTTTTTTCATGTTTAGAAGCAGCAGTGAGTTCTGGACTTTATAGACCATTTCATCATATCAAAGATGTCCAAAAATGGTATTTATTGGTAGATGACCTCATACTGTATATCTAATAAACCTAACTTGCTTCTCCTTGACAAAGCCAGTCCTCTGGCCCACCCTCAAAATGCAGGAAGAGCTTTTTGACATTAATCAGGTGATTTGGCTCACAGTTCGTCAGTCCTCCACCCTGTGAACGCCTCGTCTGTTTGACCATCAACACCAGCATATGTGGGACCTGATCCAGGCGCAGCACTTACAGTAATTGAATAATGCCCCCTTTCAGGAAGGCCTCATTAAATTCTCAGTATCGCCACAAGTTCCCGAACAGAGCTGCCTGAGCGACTGCAGTCAGCACAACACACAATACTATTAAGGGGACTATGCACAATGAGGGTTCAAGAGGAACATGATCATCAACAGGATTCAAATTCTTGGGAAGATGCAGGATAAATTAATCAGCATGTAATGCAGAAGACAATTAAATCTGAAATTAAGCCCTAATTTTAAATATTTATTCAGTGTACAAAGGGCTTTTGTGCTTCGCATCTTTCACAAAAAAGTCAAGAAAATAGCTGTCAGTGCTGAACCTCTACAATCTGTACCACAGTCCTGCTAAAAGGGTCCCTTTCTTCCCCACACATTGAAGCGGATGGAGTTGATGGCTTAAGGACAGTATGCAGGTGTGACTCGTAGCTGGTGTCGTGCATCCAGGGACACGGCCTGTGGAGTAGTTCCTTGTCGAGCTCACAGTTCTGTTCAGTGGAAGCCAGAGGTGTAGCTGAGGTCGGGCCCAGCTGTGACAGCAGGTCACAGTCCCAGTCTGACTCTGAGGATGATGGAGAGAGCTTTGCCAGGTCTGGGATGAGGCCTGGCTCGATACAGATTGAGGTAGAGTGAGATACTGAACGCTGAGATTCTTGACTAGAAATCCCACTGTGACATTTATCAGTGTGGAAGTCGACTGGTTGAGTGGCAACCGGGTCCATTTTGACAGAGGATTGAGCCAAATTCTGTGCACTCAGAAAACAAAATGTACTACAAGTCTGTTTTAAACCAAACATATCCACAGTAGTAAATGTTGAAGAGACAGTTGAACTGAGACAAGACTGAGAGATTTCATAACGGAGCTTGTCCAAGAGTAAAGCGCATTCACTCTTTGCTGTATTGTCACTTTGTGGTTTTGGTGGTTTAATATTTTGTCCCGTCCAGCTATCACTGTTACCAGTCTTTGTTGTCCTCATCCTTTTACTGTTGCTACATTCAGGGCTGGCAGATCGACTGCGCTTTTTGGAGTTTACTGCGATTTCTGACTGACGAGGAAGGGAACGAGATCTACCAGAAGATCGCGTGGTGCACTCCAAATCTCTGTTAGAACACACAAGCCCAGCAAACTCAACAACGTTGTCCGTTTTTGCTCTTCCTGCATTGGTCACAGCCCCAGAGGTAAGTGGTGGGGTGGAGAGAAAATCTCTGAATGCTGAGGCAAATGTAAACACACCATCCTCAGTTGATCCTTCCACAGGCTCCTCTGTGATGTATGGTTGGGGACTGAGGACAGGGGGGTCTGAGTAAGGACTTTGAGGATTTATAATGTAGGAATAGGGGACTTGGGGGCTGAGGACTGGAGGCAGGGAGAAAGGGTCAGAGAGGGGACATGGAGAGAGACGCTGAATTTCAGGCAGTTGATTGACTGAGTCCTGGGCTTCTACTTCAGGTTTTAATACAGGCATGACTGGACTCAAAGCCTGAGGATGCATATCAGGCAGCTGGCAGTCTGTCACATGATTGAAAGACTGAGCACCAGTGGGCTGAGTGCCTGGATTTGGGACGGTAAACTGAACTCCTGGTGATGGACTGGCAGGGCCTGGACAGGAAAGAGGACCCCTGGTAGGGCTGGAAAGGTGAGTATTTAATGATGAACCTCGTCTCCGCAAGGCCTGAACAGTATGCTCCGTCTCGGCATCAGAAAGAGGCTCCAGTTCACAGACATCATGGATAAGCAAAGGAGTTGGAAGTCTAGAGAAGGATACAGACGATCAGTTGAAAACAGAAAAATTTTTTTTTTAAATAAATCTATATCAAAATATATCATAATCCAAGCTGACCTGCTCAGTTCTTCTTGCTGGGGTGGATTGGGATCAAATTCTGGAAGCATATCAACCACAAGCTCATCCACCAAGCTGTAATTCAAAGGATCCAGCACAAATGTGCGGTGCTGATTGGACTGCAAGTGCTTCAAGGACAAAAAAAACAAAAACCCACACCATGAAAATGAACAAAATCACCCAAAGGAACCAACTTCTATTTGCTTTAAATAATAATTAAAAAAATAAAATAAAATTCCTACCTCTTCCAGATTTGTGAATGATTGTTGGCAGCATTCACAGTAAGAAGGGTCCTTTTTGCGTGGTCGCCAAGGTGAAGGGTTACAACTAAGTGGGGATTTACTTTGGGATTTTTCTTGAATGCTACTTTCAACTTTCTTGACCCTAATTAAGAAAAATACAAATATTATGAACCCTCAAAATACTTTTTACAGAATAAAACACTTTCTTCATTGAGTGCAATTTATTTCCACCATCATTTCAACCATTTATTCAAAAATGAAAAATAATCAAAACAGTTTTTTTATATTTATATTTTTATATATATATATATATATATATAAAAAAAATAAATAAATCAGTATTATTCAAACAGTTAGCCAACCAACCACATGTGAACAAACCTTGTTTTGGTTTCCTCCATCTCTGTCTTCTTTTCAAACCGAGGAGGAGGAGGACATTCAAAGGGACTGAATCGACCAGCGTAGTACAGATCTGGGAAGGTCATAGACTGCATGTGCAAAGGCTTGTATTTCCTGTTTACATGGCAGAATAACAGAGGGAGGAACAATAGAAAAAATGAAAAACCAAATAAAAATGTCTGTATCAATGTTTCAACATTACAACACTAAGAATATAAAGACTGACTCAGTAATACAGTAATTATATAACTGAAGCATTTTGAAGCTATATTAACCACTTTTCAAAAACTTATTTGAGATAGACTGTATCTAGCAGTCCAGATGCCATGGGTTCAATGTCATAGCAATGGCCCATACACATTAGCCAGATCACATCAATTAACTGAAATGAGAGCGTAAATGATGGGCTCTGTTAGCACACAGAGATCCCCTGCAGGAAGGGGCAGTGGAGCTTGCAAAGCCTCATCAAATAGAAATCGTATCCAGTTGAGCTCTGGCCTCCTGGGGAGCTGCCTCAGTGGGAGGGGAGCTCGTCACATTACAAGAAATTCAACTGGGCTGAAATACACACCTCCAGAACCAGCACCCAGTGGGGCAAGACGGGCAGAAACAATGGGATAGATCACTGCCCCCCACTGCTGCTTCACTGTCAGTATGCTTAACCCTCTAAAAAAGGCTCGAATCTGACACCGAACCATTAAATGAGGCTTTGCAGGCCTTGGGGGAGAAAGAAAAACCTTCCTTTGCCTTGCTAAATCCCAACTTGTCTGTCTTTACTGACTAGGATTTAATTTGGGGAAGAAAAAAAAAATTAACTTAAAACATCGGAGTATCTTGTTATTTTAAGCTATTCTAAAACTAGGCGCGACTGATTTCTAAAGGAAAGAAATAAACTTTCTCTTCCTTAAATATAAACTGAACTCCTCAAAAGAGGGAACTCACCTGCTCAAGTCTTCAATTTTAAGATACGGGGATCTCAAAGCCAAAGCTGTTGACAGCAGATTTGAGAAGGAAAAGACAAATAAATTAGCCAAAGTACAAATGTGAGGAAATTGAATCAAAACATAAAAACATAACCACAGACTTACCCTTGACAGCAGGAAAGCCTTGATATTTAGTGCCAGTCTTCTGCAGTAAAAATAAAAATCATCAATATGAAACCAACATCAACTATATCTTTTACTTCATTCAGTTTTAATTGGTCTCCATCATGTGTTTTCTCGCCATCGTTACCATTTTCCAGCCCTAAAATCTAAAAACCGCTACAACAGGAAATCTGTCAAATGATGTGAAAAGATAAACAGCTCAAACACCTCACCTCTGCCCTCTTGTGTTTAGTACTGAAGCTCTCTCGAGTTAAATGTTTCAGATAACGGAGGACATCTGATAACACATTAAGGAACAACTTTCAATGTGCAAAACACAAATAATGTTTATTTAATCTGGGCACTGAGTTTAAAACAAAGTACAAAGGACACTGTAGACATCTCTCCTAAAAAGATACTTTTGAGTACTGAAAATAACACAATAGTTCAAGTCCAGCCACTTTAGGAACAGTCTGGATTTGATGTAGCGCTTTGCCAAGTTTCTGATTGTTCCTTGGAGAAGATAAACAGCCACAAACTGGTACACAGCAGACAACTCCAATTAAAAGCCGCATTAAAATAGCAGCATACACGAAAACATGAGCAATCACACAATGCCATCTGCTGTGAGCATAGGCTCACTGCATGTTAATCATGGTGTGTTGTGAAATTCCATTAAATTTAGTCAAAAGGATACCATCCACATGCAAAATCTTGACTCCCCATGATCGAGCACTGGACAAAACACTGCTTCCCTGCAGTCGTTCCTACAAGGCAGATTCATCAAAAAAGAGACAGCGAAGAATTAAAATATCAAAATACATCATCAGTACTTATAAAGAGAATTTTGTCTTCATTGACTTACATTGTTGCGAATGGCTTTTTCGAGCAGCGCTTTCCCTCGACTGCTGCAAGCCTATAGACACAAATGCAGTGCAGTTATGCAGTGTAGTTCATTTTAACTTACACTAATGCCTAATGAGTTTGATCTTTTTAGTGATCTTGTGTTAGAATGTTTTCAGAGTAGCTTTCCAGGTTTCAGGGCAGTAAATCATCTGCCAAAATAGATTTGTGGTATTTGATAGCTAACCAAAAGCCTGACTGAAAGTGATAAAAGGAGATAAAGTACCATTGGCCTGGGAGTTCCAGGTCGCTGCTTGATGAGGCCGTTGTCCCGCTGCTTAATCAATTGTTGGGCTGATTGACTTGCCCCACCCTTGGAAACAATACTCTTCTTGTCCAGGCCTTCTTTGTTTCCAGTCACAACAAAGTTTACATCCTTGTGTAGAAAACTCTCGACCCTCTTCAAAAGAAAAAAAATATATATTAAAACAATATCCATGTGAGTTTCTGATGAATGCAAAATCTAACCTCAGTCCAGTGGATGTACTGTAAGTGTTCACTGACCATTTGGACTTATCAAGTGTTTATCAACAGTAATAATACTTTATTTTCTAAAGAAAACAGACAAGAGTACAGGCAATGACATACAAAAGAAAAGATCAGATCAGTGAGGACGATCAATATATTCGTTATTAGGGTTGTATGCGTGCAGAATTCAAGACTAAATCCATTATTCAAAGGTTTAAAAGACTCAAGATTGATGCTTTTGTCATCTATATCAAAAAGTGTGTCTTCTTACAGACACTTTTGAAGATATATTTTAAATACAACGCGACAGCCTTTAAACAACAGCCTGTAAAAAAAGGTTCCACTGGCAGGCTATCTTAACATATGCTTACCCCTCCAAAAAGAGAGATGGATTCCAAAAGCAGGACTGTTGGCTGTTTCTTCACATTGTCCAGGTAGAAGGTCTTTCCCTCCAGCTTTTTTGGCCCAAGACACAGCTTCCCCAGGAGCCCATATCCACGTTCTTTTGAATACTGCTGCTGTTGCATGATCCTGGTGCAGTAAAGGCTGTCACAAGCACCAGGAGCCTACAAAAATTAAAGGAACATCTGTCAAGATCCAAATAAGCTTTTAAGTTACAAAACCGGCAAGAGTATAAATTAGCTTTCTAGCAACTATGTTTACGATTTTTTTTGAAGTGCAGCAGTTTAAATTTCGGTCACGTAAGATAACCACCAAAACGCAACTGCGCAGTTCAAGTTTCAGCCTAGCCACTCTGCTAGTTAGCTTTAGCCGACTACAGCGAGGTTAGCTCTCTCTAACAACAGCCAGAAACCATTCAATGTCGGCTAATTTAACCCATGTTCTGTTTCTTTGTGACAAAAAAGAGAAAAGAAACATGGCTTACTTGTGTTTTGTTCCTGTGCTGGAGAGAAGCGAAAAAAACCCCCACTGCTATCGCTTCGTCAACAAGCCGGCGAAGCTGTAACCGCCGCTTTTTCAAAAACACTGGAGGACGTGCGGACATGAAGACGGCGTAACATCCGGTCTGACGCTGCCTTCAGGTGCTTTTCAATCAGTGTGAAATCAAAAGTTGAAACGCCTTCCCATTTTAATTTAGCACTGACGTCAAAAAAGAAAAGACTATTTGCTCCTGACGCTGCCCTCCACATAACCTGTTGACTGAAACGTGAGCCCTGGCTTTCATTTTCATTTTCAAATATACCTTTTAATATATGAAATATATTATGAGTTAATGGTATAACTATATTATGAGTTAATGGTAAGGTTCTTACAGTCACTGGTACAGTATCCTGAACCCAACACAAAAGCACCCTGGTTATCAATTTTGGCCCATGAAAAAGAAAATAAGACAAATAACTTATGAAATTCAAGAAAACAGACATTAACAATTAATGAAAAGCAACTTAGCTGTTTAGTTTATGCTTCATTTGACACTTATTGCAACTGATTATCAGCATATCAGCGGGTCAAACACAATGACTACAGAAAACTACAATCACTGGTTAAACACATTTCCAGAGAGAATCCCCAAGATTCATTTTTGACTATGTTAAATTCTACTTGCCATGTTAGTTTTAAGGAGCCATAAACTAAATATTTCACCACAAAATATATTAGATTTCTCAGTGATGAGTTTTTCTTTCAATAAAACTTCCAATATATGACAGATTTCAAATATAGACAGAAAAATTTTGGTAAGTTTTATCTACAGGGATCCCACTGAAAGAGACATAGAACTATTATATTATTCCCTCTTTGTGCCCAGCAGAGGGCAATGCAAGCTTAAGCTGACTACCAGTGTAAATTACCCACATGCTCAAATATTCAGCATTAAATTAATAATATAGTTTTCATTCTAGACTGACAATCAAATCATTGAAAACAAGACAAAGATTATGAGACAAATACAAACTCTTTATTCAAAACATGCACTTTTTGTTCCTAAAAATATTTTTTAACAAAACCAAACACAGTAACAACAAATGACAAATGGCCTTTCAGACTGAAAATATGGAAATCCAAGTAAAAGATTGATAAAAGAAAGAAACAAATGAAGCATATAAAAAGCTTGATACACTCGTTCTTTTTAATGTATACTACTGGATGAATGGTTGAAAAAATAAAGTATGTTAAAAAAAGGTAATACCTGTACTATAATATATGACTTTTTTTTAAACTTGCCTCTCGAAACAATAACGAAAACTTCTCTTTTCTTTCTAAAAAATAGTGGGAATGCTTTTAAAATACCAAAAGAAAATATGGTGAAATTACCAGCTGAAATACTGTCTGTTATTTTTTTGTCAGCTGTTTTCAAACACAACTTCTAAAAAAAAATCATCAGAATTAGACCAGGACATTGTTGTTTTAACTTACATAAAACAGACAGCAGGACATTCCAGTCAGCTGCATTTAGACTATCGGAAAAACTCCCTGTGGTCGTGAGGAGGGCACTGCCTGACTATAGCGTGCAGGAGGCAGGAAACAGGATGACCACTCATTACCTGTGAACTCAGCAGAATATTCGCTTCTCTATTCTTGATTTTGCACAATTAAACATCATGCATTTTTTACTAGAGAACTGGCATGTTAAAGACAATATCTAATGATTGATACGGTTTAGGGCTGCAGTACATATGTGAAAACAGCCTTTTTGTTGCTTGTGGGAAAACGATCTACACCAAAAAGAAACTGAAGAACAATTTTGAATATTCATGAGCAAAATTATTCAAATCTTTAACTGTGGATGGCAATGAAAAAAACATTAACTCTGTAACATAAAGGGTTGCTCAGTTTGAATGAAGCTGCTTTTAGATGGTTTAAGTAAGGCACTTTCAATTGCAGCATTAAAGTCTCTGCTTAAAGAAGGTAAACAAAAACAGGGTACCAAAATCTTAGCACAAAAGGTATTCAAGATATTATTTTCCTGCTATACAAAGCTTCTTCACTGAACTGAGCTAAATAGCTAAGCTGTTTTACATAGTCGTGTTTCAAATCCACTCTGAACCCTTTATGACTCCATATTTGCTGCTACTGCTGGTGCTGCTGCTGCCTCTGTCTGTATCTGCCCTGCTGGAGGCGTGTCTGTTGGTCTGCCGGTGTTTACGTTCACGGTGGGGCTTGCTGTGGTTGTTAGTGTGGCTCTGCAGCTGGATGTAGGTCTGATTATCACCCTCCAGGATTTTCTGAGGTCTACCGCTGTCCTTATGAACAGCCCTGGGTGCATCTCCCTTCCCAACTCTGCACTGGTTTTCATCATTAATGCCGTTCTGTTGACGCTCCTCTTGGGGAATGTTCACGTGATTCTGCTGACATGCCAGCTTGGCATTAGTGAGATCAGTGATGGGTAGTGGTTGGTTGTGGTTCCCTAGAGAAGGTTTGACGGCGATGTTGTACCCAGGTGGAGGCGCTGGTGCATTCCAAGAAAATGGGTAAGAGCTGTAGTCTTCCTCACTCAATCTCACCTCGTTAAGACGGCCTTGTCCTCTTGCCAGCCCGTAGAGCTCCTCATTGGGGAGCTCCATCTTGCGGGAGTGTATTATCTCATACATGGTACCAATGCCCAGGTGAAGCATCTCCCATATATTGAGTGCTAGACAGAGCAGGGAGACTGTGTACATGATGAGGAGAAAGATTGTCTTTTCAGTTGGTCGCGACACAAAGCAGTCCACCTTATGAGGACAGGGCTGGTCTTTGCATACGTAGGTGGCAGGAACGGAAAAGCCATAGAGGGCATACTGACCACAGAGGAAAGCAACCTCCAGCAAGGAGCGCAACAGGAGTTGGACGACGTAAAGGCGCATCAATCCATCCTCTTTGATACGATGACGCCCATCATGGCGTACTTTGGCTTTTTCTTTTCTATCACAGCTGCCTCCCTTTTCTGCTTCACAATCGTCGTTCTCCACCTCTGCCACTTCATAGATCATCGGGTCTTCCTCGTCGTCATCCTCAGCCTCTTCAATGCCCCTGTGCTGCTTTCTGCCTGCAAGATAGTGCTTCTTGGGTTTCTTCTGGGAAAATCCATTCACTCCCCCACTTTCTGCCTTCTCCTCTGCCCGAGCAATTTTGTTGACAGCGTAGCCCAGGTACATAACTGAAGGGGTGGCCACCAGGATAATTTGAAAGACCCAGAAGCGGACGTGTGAGAGTGGAGCGAAGGCGTCGTAGCATACGTTCTCACAGCCTGGCTGTGCTGAGTTGCAGACGAACTTGCTTTGTTCATCGTAGTAGATTGACTCTCCTCCTACGGCTGTTAGCACAATGCGGAAAACAATGAGAGTGGTGAGCCAGATCTTGCCCACAAATGTAGAATGGTTGTGGATTTCTTCCAGCAGGCGAGTCAGAAAACTCCAGCTCATGGTAGTGGTGGAAAAACTACAGCAAGAGGCAACATACACGTCCTCTTACTCCCTGTGGAGAGAACAGAAAGCTTTGGGTCATGCATGCAAACTTAAAAGGCAAATATCTACATTGATTCATTGAACACTAAGGTGGTTATGTCATCTCTTTTCGAGCTGCCAAGGGTAACAAATGAAGTCAGAGACAAAAGAAGAAACTAAAGGTTTACTCCCTCCAGGATTCGCTGCTTCTACCATAACCGAGTATGGCTGCCCCCATTCCCCTGCTGGCCTGTGCTCCAGTTTGTCTCTTTTGCTCCCCTTTTAATCCTTCTCCCTGTCTTTTCTATGTCCTAAACTAAAAAGAAACATCATTACTTCTACTTCTATCAAACATGGTTTAGGGAGTGACGGCACACTGTCTTCTCACATAGATTTATCGGTTGGTTAACATGGCATTTTTCATTAGTGCTACAGGTCACATGAAAAGCCATTACAGGGATCTTCTAAAAGGAGGTGGAATAGCTCAGAAAATTAAACATTGTGCATGCCATATATATATTACACTTTGGCCTGAATAAGGCCACAAAGGTTTTTTACACATTCTTTATAACCTTTACTGCAATTTAGCTTATTGTTCTATTTGAAAACATATAGTCAACCATGGTGCTACTGACATAATACAACCACAATATGTGCATTAAAGATAAAATGAGCTTCCTGAAACAAAAAAAGCAAACAAAAAAGTTCCAAAACTTTGTATAATGCAAGCAAATTCATTTAACTCACTGCTGTACATCCACCTGAAGGACAAAAGGATACTCTGAGGAACAGGACTTGACACATATGCTCTTGACATGCCCTCCAGGATTACAAATGTACATAACTAACACACTTTTTCCTGCCTTTGACATATTATTTTCAATTTGAAGACAAACTAAGTTCAGCACAGAGCTCTTCTTGCCAGAATCTGATAATACAGAGTAGGAAAAAAATGATTTCTTACTCTTTCCATTTTTGTATATCTCTCAATTTGTCTCTCTTTTTCCTGACACACAGAATGAATTGCTCAGCTTTTATTTTACATATAAAGACGCCACACACTCTTCTACTGTACTCACTATGTGTTTTGTTTAGCTCCATTTGTTTGCACAGATGGGTATGAGCACTTAGCTCTTCTGCAGAATGCACACCTACCTCCTGATTCGAAATAAATCACAGGCAAGTACTTTGTCTTTCCTATACATGGTAATCAAATAGTGTATTTTTTCACAATAACAACACTTTCATCCTTCAATGATGGCTGTGCCTTGTAGCTCATGTCCAAACACATCCTCAATATTAGTACACAAAGGGAAGAGTAATGAAGCAGATGGAACGCCTAAGTGTAATTGCCATCGTAATTTATATTACACCTTAAAAACTAAAAGCCATTCAACGTTGATTTGTTAATTTACAACAATATACAATATATTTATTTGCCTATTATGGTAATGAATGCACTCCGCATTAAAGTCTGATTGATATATTGGCTATCTGATATTACTAGCTGCATGAAATACATAACACAATGCAGAAAAAGATGCATATAAAAATGCTGTTCTCACACAGAAAACTGCCATTCACCTGTTTGCTATTTAAGGTAGGACCTGACCTTCAGAATTCACCTGAGTGTTATCTAACTGTGGTATTCTTCATCTTGTCTCTTTGTAAGGCTTTGTGAACTGGCCGAAGACCTCTAATGTGCTTCTTTATGTGCTTAGGACGTCCCAGCGGAGTTCCGAGACTGTTTGTTACTTGGCGGAGTTAGGAGATTCTGTTCGGGGATTTTGATTCACAGAAACTTCCTTCCATTAGATTTTGTACATATTGGACTCTTAAACCGAGCACTTCAAAAAGACTTTGTATATAGCACTATCTACACCAGCACTGTAAATAAACTCACCGCACTTTCATTCCTGAGTCCTGCATTTGAGTCCGGCCAGACAAATCATGACAGCAGAGTGTGGATCACAGAGCAGTATGTGCTGCTTAGGCATTCAAAGTAAGCAAAGTAGTTTTTAAATATGTGTTAGAAATGGATAAAAACACTGACTTATCATTTTCTTAAATCTAATTGCTAGAAATTAATGTTGGCGTAAGTGCTGAAAATCAAGTATATGTGCATTAACCTTTTATCCCTAATCCAATGATAATTTACATTTAAGTTTAGCTGAAGTAAAGCCATCCAATACCCCACGTCAAGTTCAGTTCAGTCAGTTCTGCTACATTAATATACCAGTATTACTGAAGACCAGAAATATGAGGGACTCGGCTCCAAACTCCGTGAAGAGCTACAGGAGAGAGCCAAAACTTTGGCGCCGTGCTCACAGCTTTGAGTCATCCACAATCGGCAATTACCCACTAGTTCTGATAACATCTCCAATTTCAAAACCCCCACCGGCAGCTATCACAACCACATAAGGCGAAAAAACTAAGACAGGCCTTTTTGTGTTAAAGTTGGTGCAATTTATAGTAAACTGTGTGCCGCAAACCTTAGTAAATCCTGTTTGTGTGAGTCATTTAAATATTTTCCTCCTAAATTTTCTGGAAGGCTGCAATAAAGCTAGCCATAAAAATACCTGTGTCCACGCCTTTCAGTCACAAAACTGACAGTGCAACTTGTAAATACCAAAGGCAGCTTTTTTAAGAGGTTTTAATATAAATCTAAAATTTTATTTTCAATTAAATTAATTTCAGTTTTGTGTATATAGTGCCAGCAATACAAACTTTGTCTCAAAGTGGTTTCTATCGTGAAGTAAAGAGCCTACAATATTAGAGAGAAAACACAATAGATCAGACAATCCCCTGTGAGTAAGCACCTGGTGACAACAGTGAGGAAGAGCTTCCTGTTACAGGAAGAGATGTCTGGTTAAACCAGGCTCAGGGACGCCATCTAACTCCAGGACATGTGGGTACAGAGAAGAAAAGGAGAAGAGCACTTTTTTTCACTTATGCACTACTACTAAATACTCTACCTAACCCCAAAAAACCTCTAAGCCGAAGACACCCATTTGCTCAAATCTAGGGCTGCAGACGCCTAAAGTAAGTAAAGTTTTAAAGATCTAGACTTCTGTGGGGCAAACTTTGCATGTGATGTGCCTGACTTTATAGGCTTCCTAAGAAGAGTTTGTATTCAAACAATCTAGCTCCTGCTCTACTACTTGTAACTGTACATGACAAGAGGAGACAGAGACGTGACACGGGAACATGACTGAGATTGTGCTGGAACTGCCGATATATGGAATAATTTATTTTACCACGCTGAATAGAGCATTCATCAAAAAAGCAATTCTTTAAAGCTTTATCTTTACTTGGTTCATTTATGTCACAAGAAAATAAATTACAAAAAAATCAATCAATCAAAAGACAAATCAAATGGGTTAAGGCACTATATCTTTCATCTGTAATCTTCAGGACACCACGCTGCAAGTGACTATTACATGCTTCATACATAATTTGAATATAATAATTGATTGAGGCGACTGTTGTTGTGATTTGGCGCTAGGGCTGTGCGATATGACCAAATTCTCATATCCCGATATAAGACATCTATCGTCCCGATAACGATATAAATCACAAAAATGTAACATTTTCTGTGAATTCTCGGGCAGCTCGTCTTGCGGGAAGTGTTTCCAGCTGTGCGTCATGTAGCTGGAGTCGAGTGTTTTAACCGATGCATGAAACTATACATTTTTAGACATAAGTTGTAAAGGCCGCTGTTTTCTTTGTGAGTATTTATTACATGGCGTGCTGCGGGGAAAAGCCTGTTCTAACGTTTGAGTCTAAGGTTTATTTTTTAGCACCTGGCGGCTCTTTTTTAATTCTCATCCGTAAATAATCTGCTCTTTCACGTGATTCAGTTTATTTTGAAAAGTCTCAACAGGATATTGAGCTTTATTGTGAAAGGTTTATGTGGACCATAAACAAGCGGACACGCGACGGTGTTACCGTCGTTGTTGCTAACCACAACGCATAAAAACAGGCGCTTGTCCATCCGTAGTGTGGTTATATTAAATATAAGAGAAAGAGAGAACTTTAAGAAATTAATATAGTCACTACAGTGACCAACAAAATAATGAAAAAATATTGCCGTAAACAGTTTATTTTGCGACACCACAAAACAAACGATAGCATAAAATGAAACGATAGACGTTTTTATATCGTCATCCGATATATATCGTTATATCGAACATCCCTATTTAGCGCTATATAAATAAAATTGAATTGAATTGTCAGTGTATTTTGAGTGTGTGTAACTGAATATAAACAATACCTCATCAGCCTTTTACAACTGAGGGGTAAAAACTTCCAAGTATGACGAACTATGTCAATTTCAACTTTACATAGTTCTAATTTAATCAGCTTTTAGTTTTGATGTTGATATAATCTTAGAAATGGATTCTGACATGGTATTTGTTATAGGTAGTTCTCAGAAAAGATTATTTTAAGAATATTCTTTTTAGAAAGCTGCCAAAGCTTTTGGCTGTTTTATATCATTGTACACTGAATGACACAGCAATTCACTCATAAATATGCTGATAACTGAGACAATTAGAGGTTTTCCTTATTTTTCAGAATGCGTCACTTCAACAGCCCAGATAAAATGTGATATAATATACACCACCTATTATACAAGTTCAAATGCAGGGCTCTATACGCACACACACATACTGATTCCATGCCAGAAGAATTTCCCACTAACGCTATGTAATAATAAACACAGTGACACACTGTCACATTCAGTAAGTATGACACATTAAAAAAATGTCCAGCTGCTAACATAAGACTCAATATTCTTCCTTCCTAATGTCTCACTCCGTGAAGAAAAGAAGTTCTGAATGTCTCATTAAGAGTCACGTGCCCTCCAAACCTGCACATCTGGCCATGTTGTGTAATGTACCATTTGGAGGCCCAGTAGCACAGTATCACCACTACCCAAACACGAACCTTACCGACGGCATGAAACTGGGACAATCCTTCACATTGCTCATTTTTTAACTCGTGATCAGCCAGGATACGCATGCAGTGTACAGCAAATTTAAACATAAAAACAACAACCTAATGTAAATTAATGTAGGCACACGTCTCACTTAAGCATAGCAAGATACATATACAATAGTTTTAACTGATCTTCTTGACTCAAAGCAAAGAATGAAGCAAAAATAACTCAAAATATTCCGAATATTTTAAGCTTGAGAGTTCCGTTTTGATGAGAAGTTCCCAATATTATTTGCATTTTGCATCAAATCCATGTGTTTTTCTGCACTAAATCAAACACTCAAGCACAATAGACATTTCAGTATATTACATGATCAAAATCACAAGGAAAACTGTAGATTCTTGTCAAACAGAGTAATGGGGACTCAGTGCCGCTTCAACACAGACTCATTATGCTTACTTGTATCACAGCCCTAATCTGAACAGAGAACCTGGGTCTTTATATTTAAGCTTTATTCCCACGGGTCTTGATAAAAGGTTCCTCAGCAAAAGATTTTTAAGGAGCATATTTGGGTCTGATGATCAGCAATCCTCCAATCCGAAAATATTTATTTCAAAATAAAAAACAGAGCCGTATTTTCACACTTAAAGAAAGGTGTGAATGAACATCTGTTTAGATAATTACCTTTCTGTGATTATGGCCAGACTTTGTGATAAACACGCCATCCACATTTGTTAAACACATATGCACCAGACCAGAGCCTGCTGTCAACACTTTTTTGCTTCCATAAAATCTCTTAATTCTACGGTGGGAGGACAAGAAAATAAACCTCACAGTTATGTCTTCATGTAAAGCCACCTAGTCCCTAAATGTACAGCTCCACGCCCCCGGTTACTTATAGTGCCACACTGAAAGCTTTCCCCAGATGTCTCCCAGACCCAGACCCGCCGCCTCCTGCTTCCTACACAGCTAGTAAAAGAACTGGGGTTGTACATGCCTATCTGAGAAGGCTTCAAGCTGTGGATGTGAAGGTTAGTGGTTTCCTTCAAAGCTGTAAAAGTGATGCTCAACCCAAAATCTAACTTTGAGCATGAAACAGTCAACAGCTATTAACTTAAAAGGGAACTGTTAAAAGTTTGTAGATTGCTGAGACTGCTCTTATTTTTGGAGCGCGTTTCTTCTTGATGAGATACACGTTATATACACAGTAGAAAGCTGAATTAAAGGAGGGAAAGCATGCATCCCATGCTCCCTGCCTGGACTCAAACCAGGCATTATCTTAAATGTAACTAACAACCCCTTGCCCTGGCATTTAGACAGAAGAACGAGAATTGCTTCCACGCTGTGTCCCAGAGCGAATAAGTCAACAACAAACAAGAATTCATAAGATCAAAGAAGCAAGAGGCAGGTTTGTCGGGGCACTACACCAAAGCTAATGAGGATGGAATAAAAAAGAACAAAACAGTGACAACAGCCGGCAGAAAAAAACCATGTCTAAGCTAACGTACATAAATAAAATAATGACCACGTATTTTTCCCAAGGAAAACAACAGCGGTGTAGTTAAACTAAATTAAACCATCAGCATTTCTTATCTCTGTACCTTGCCTTTAAGAGGCAAAGCCCACGGGGTATTTCCAGGGTCACTTTATGAGCCATCCACTCAAAGATGTCAAAACACTCACTATGACACAGCATGAAGCACACAGTTTGATATGGACACGAGCCTCTAGCTTAAAGAGTTTGTTTGCCTACCTTGAAAAAGTCAAGACAGGTACATTATGGTTATATAATCCTGAGATACAGCTGGAAATACCTTGTGTAATAGGCGTAGCAATATTTCTCTTAAATTCAAAATTCACGACATGCTATTATCTATGCAGGCGTTCTCATAGTTATTAAAAATTTTGAGGCCGAGTAAAGAGGTTTGGACTTCCACCAAGGGAAAATGAGAAGTACTGTGATAAAAAAGATATTTTAACTGGTTTTTTTACGAGTGGGAAAAGTCCCCAAATTGGATAAACTGAAGAAAATTAATGGAGAAATATATAAAATACCTTAAGGTAATAAGGTAACACAGACCCTCTGTCTTAAAAATATGCTGAGCATTTGTGGTTATACCCACATTTGCCTATTCACATAATTAAATGTGAGGGGATAACGTAGGGTTGTATATTTTCAAAAAAGATAAAGAATAAAATTATATCGCTTATATTAATATTGTGTAACATTGCATACATAATCAATTTCATTCATAAACTCATGCTTGTGTACCTGCAGTGCTGCATATGTGGCATTAGTTCATGTGAACAGATGATTAAGAAATTCCTGAAGCAACAGCAGCTGCCGTTTTGCACATTTTGTTACGAGTCTGAGTAAAAAACAGCTTGAACAGTAAAATTGCTCTAATTTTAAAAGACGACTTATGAATGATCTTTATGTCATATCACTCAGCCGTCATATCATCCAAACTATGATCTAGGATTTTAGTATTTTACTTGGTTGAGTAATTTAAACAGCCTTAGAGCACAGGATCAAATTCAAAAGCCATTCTCAGTATTGTGATGAATCTTATTACCCCCTTGCTTTGTGCTTTGATTCCTTTCGATCCTTCCTGTTATTCCAACCAGAACTCAGAGAGACTTCAAACCCCATGTGCCTGTAAAATAAATAGAAATATATTTTTTTAAAACTATGTAGTTAAAGAAAACCTGACAGGTTTTTAGTCTTTTTAAAAAATATTTTCACATATCTGTGTTTATGTTTTTAGCTCCTATAACTGTGCCTTGCCTAGCTAGAGAACTAAACTGTCTTTCATTAAACAAAAGAATTTAAATTAAAATAGTAATATTTGGACCCACACAGCATGCTCTTCCAACTACTAATTTGGTTCTTAGTTGCTGAAGAAGATCCACATGTTAGAAAAAAAAACTTATTCAGGAAAAAGAAAATATTTTTGCTGCATACAGACTAAAATAAAATTTTCCTAACAGGAGTTTAAGGGATTTATGCTAACTTTATGCTAATGCTAAAATAAGATGTCAAAGTTTCAGATAGGGTTTTCTTTTTTTTGGGGGGG
>NW_024582469.1:177776-230898 GCF_018398535.1 Haplochromis burtoni
CACCAAATATATTGTACACACTTTTTAAATATTTGAATTATTACAAACAACATTTGTGAAATTACGGTAGTGTAATAACCTACAAAATAGTCGGCTAACTAAATCTGCAACCAGGTAACCGAACTTGCTAGCAAAGCGGAGCAACTTGCTAAACAGGCTAATCTAACATTATAGCTTCTTAATCAAAACACAACAAAATTGTAAGAAAAAGCAGGAGAAAGTCAAGTCTCGTGGTCTTTCTAGTGCCCTAATGATTCATTCCAATCTTTTAGTAATAATTCCCTCAAAACAATTTTCACAGTTACTCATCATTTATTGTAGCCACCTCACCTTTTTTGGCAGACTTTTGCTGGATCAGCATTTGAATCATCAACCAGCAAGATGTGGTACTCCCTGTATGCAGAGAAATACAGTCTTCACCACAAAATTACACCACAGTGGTTAATAATCATCTCCATTCACATAAAAGCTGAGGGTGAGTTTAGCTCTTACTGTTTTAAATGTAAAAGTAGCTCCAGCAGGCTGAACCAAAGACGGAGGGAGCTTGGTTGGAGCAGAGGAAGGCTGAAGCGGGAAGGAGGGGTTTCTGGGCATGTGTGTGTGTGTGTGTGTGTGTGTGTGTGTGTAGGAGAGAGAGAGTATGTGATGCATTATAAGGCAATTTTCCTTCTTGATTTTTCTGTTAAAATCAAAAAGATGACAGTTAAATGCCAGGGTTCTGGTTTATCTGCCTTTAAAGCCTGACAGCATCATTACCATTTTAATTTACACGTCTGCCCAAGTATAGGGACACATTGCCTTTTTCTGTCTACATAAATTAGCTGGATGATCACTGGCTCTGATTTTAAGTGCTGTATAGTGTAGTCTTTTATTTTCCCCCAGTCAGGATCTGATGTCAGATCTCGGCCAAATCAAACAGGAAGATCAGAAGTGAGAATCAGGAGCCGATGTATGAGTACCAGGACAGGTATGCAGGGGAGAGAAGGAGAATGAGAGTCAGTAGAGGGAAGACAGAATACGTGTGTGTGAATGAGAGGGAGATAAATGGAAAGATGAAGATGTGAGGAGTAAATGTAGTGAAGGTGGATGAGGTCAAATATCTAGGGTCAGCTATATAATGCACAAGCGAAGTGAAGAAGTGAGTGCAGGGAGTGGGTGGAGATGAATGCAAGGGTTGATTAGTGACAGGAAAAGCTTTCAAAATGGTGGAGAGACCTGCAACAATGTATGGTGTGGAGACAGTGGCACTGACAAAAAGACAAGAGGCAGCTGAATGTGTTAACATTTTCACTAGGAGTGACCAGGATGGACAAGATTAGAAATGAATACATTAGAGGAACAGAGGTGTGTGAGGACATGGGCAGAGGAAGGATAGTGGCTATATTAGACAAAGGATATTGTAGACCACGGTGCCAGGCAGGAGGAAAAGAGGAAGCCCACAGAGGACATTCATGAATGTAGTTAAGAAGGACATGCAGAGGGTTGGTGGTTGGTGTGACAGGATGCTAGGAATAGGGGAGATGGAGGCAGTGATCTGTAGTGGCCACTCCTTTATTAGGAGCAGCTGAAAAAAGCAGAAGGAGAGAAAAAAAAACAGAGTAAATGAAGAAGTAAAGTGAAGAAGTAATGCCTTGTTAAATCACAAATTCACTGTAATTTACTAAATTCTTTTGGAATGCGTGATGTAATTGATAGAGCCATGAATTCTACTCTCCTCCAGAATATCCGAAAGGATAATCTCTGGCCATTAGTTTGTGCCCTGAAGCTTAAGATCACTCAGAATACGCAACAGGACAATGACCTGAAACATACTTGAAAGTCCATCAGCAAGTCTGAATGATTCAAAAAACAGAATGAAAGTTCTGGAGTGATTTAGTCAAAGTCTTTACTTTGATTAAGATCCTTTGGTACGACGTTAGACAGGCTGCGTATGCTGGAAAACCCTCCAGTCTGGCTGAATTTACATTTCTGCAAAGACGAGTAGGCCAAAATTCCTCTACAGCGATGTGAAAGACTCACTGCCAGTTATTGATGGCAGTTGTTACTGCCAAGGATAGCACAACTAGTTGTTAAGTTTGGAGGGCAATTACTCTTTCACACAAGGGATCGTTTATTTTATCTTAACAATTTAAATTATTATTTAAAAACTGTATTTAGTATTTACTCTGGTTATCTTTGTGTAGTATTAAAATTTGTTTATTGGCAAAATCAAAGAAATCATGAAGGAGGCAAATACTTCTTCACAGCCCTCAAAAGCCATGGTGATGTGCTGCAGACCATTTTCTATCCCTTGTCCCATCTGTCCCATGTTTATAAAAGTAAATGTAAGAAACATGCGGCTAAAAAAGAAGATGTGCTGATCTTTAAATGCAAACCCACAGATGATGATCAGACAGATTAGCAGTTGAAATAATAGCTTTAACAGTAATCGGGAAACAGTAAAAGGGAATATGCAAGTGTGCAAGGACTATAACATAAGACTACAAAAACACAAAAAACATTTTTAGCTTTAAGTCTGGAAATGCAAATACAAGACATGATCAATGCCAGACCCTTACCCACAGTTTGCACGTATTTAACTACTAAATGTCAAAATCTGAGACCACCCCACCTTGGATTTCTTACTTGTTGTTTGTAGGAATCTGGTAACCCTGCTCAACCATACTTATGTTACCTTTTATATCTTAAAAAATACTAAAGGAACAACTGCAAGTTCTGCTGATATTATAAACATCACACAGTCTCAGTCCTTTGTTTTGTCATGTTTTTATAGGGTTATAGGTATTTCTCGCTTATCTTTGTCTTTTTCTTCTCATGGAAGATCGGCAGCGATGAAGGACTTTACTCGGTTTTAATGCGCATGATGGATTAGGTGCGAAATATTCAGCTCAGCAATGAACGGGAATGAATGTGAAAAATGTGCAGCTAACAGATCTGTCACCTCCACTGATATGTGGAAAAGGTTCATCGCAAACTGTCTGGGTTCATCCTTCTCTTCTTGCTGCACAAATGAAGTCATGAGCCAGGGCTTCATGAAAAGGGCAAAGGCAAGTGTTTTCAGACACATGCTGTATATGGTGCAGTCTGAGACTGAACAGACACCCACTGTTTGTTTCAACTTTGTCCGCTGGGCTTTGGTTACACAGGATAAAAGCTTCCTTAAAGAGCCACTGAATGTATTTCACACATAAAGGTCTGTTTGCTGCACTTCTGGAAGAAAAGACCACCCATACTTGAAAAATAGGTGTGTAATGCCATCTACACCTTTGGTAAGGTGATACTACGATCAGATTACAAAGTAAAAGGAGGTTTGAAAGATGGGGGACAGTTAAGCTGCAATTAGGGGTGCTGTGAAGTTGCGGTGAGGGAGTCCAGGGTGGAAACTATAGATTACAAAATAGGATATTTCAATTGCTGCTATGAAAGTACACTTTCTTATATTGCAAACACTGCCTGGCTTCTTGTCAGCTTCCCTCACACTGGCACACATTCAGCAGATAACTGAAAGCTTCTCAGTGCAGAGAAGATTTTTTTGTGATTTTTAGCATCTTCAAGGACACGCAGACACAATTCAGACATTGTTTTTTCTCTGTGGCTGACGGTCTGCAATGAAGGACTCTTGTTTTTATCTCTACAGCTCATCTCAAGGACGTTAGATAAACGTCAGCTCAGACGGCCCACAGTTCCCACTCCTTTCCATTTCTTTCTGTTGCTAACTTTCTTTTTAGGGAGGGCCACCGCCTAACGCTATTAGCATGACTTTTTGGCTCCCAGTGTTCTCTTAAACTATCACTAGAAGAATCAAACGCAGAGCAGTCAAAATGCTTACAAGTCAAATCTGCCTGATAGCACTTTGGCATAGAAAGCTCACATCCTAATTCAGAGTGACCTCTTACAAGGCCGGAGCCTCTTAACTGAGTTATCTCTCACCTCTGAGGGAGTAATTGAATGGAGAACAATCAATGAGGTTATCCATAAACACAATCATCTGGCAGCACTGGCCGTTTAAAGCACTTCAACAGTTGAGTGTCATCTCTTACTGGTGGGAGGAAGGGCTGTATCAGCTGATGTATGGAGCTACAACAGGAGGTTGTCATTGACCAGTTTGAGATCCTCAAATACGATTTGTCATCATTCTCCTCAAACTGATGCTAATTGTGTTTTCTATCCATTTATTTACCTCTGGAGGTCAACCAAAATGGGCTTGGACTACAGGCTGTCTTTTGTTTATTCGACTATACAGACAATACATGTCGTCTCTCCTTAATACCAGCTCAATATGACCTCTATTGAAGAATCAATTCTGGTAGGATCATTTGTGCTGAGAGTTGGAAAAGCCCAGAGCTGGCAGACATGTTTTTCAAAGTGTGATGGATAGATCATACAGAAAAAGGAACTGCAGAACAACATATAGGCAGTGATAGTGAGGGCTACAAGTGTCCTGTACAGTCAGCTTTTTGTTGTGTCATTATCATCGGGGTCCTGGACTGACAACAGAAAATATGACGGTAGACAACAACAATGACACGGAATCACCCGAGGCACGGAGTGACAGGATAAATCAGAGAGAAGAAATCAGATGTGGGGAGAACAATGTCCAAGAGAGTGGGTAAAAAGATTGATCACACAGACTCATCTTTATCTAATCTGACAGAAGTCAATCCACAGAAGAAGAATGTAGCGTAGAGAGACAAGAGAAGAAGCACTGGTTAAAAGGCAGCAACAAGGTTACAGCAGATTAAATATGAACAAAACAGGCCATACAAGCAAGAGAGCTGAATCAACGAATTACTTGGCAGACTTCAGCATCATCTTAAACTAACGTGGTGACATGGAGCGCCTCATACGCCATCTCCATCACTGCAGCCTAGAGCCTTTACTGTCATATCCTGTGAGCCATGTTTCATGAATTCACATCAGCACTGCTGTTTGTGCCAGAGGAACCCTGCTTCCATTGATGTCACTTTGTTTTCTTATTAATCTGTGTTGGCTTAAATAATTGGGATAATGTAAGGACTTGCCAAAGTCACATTCACACTGGAGGGCACTCCTGAGCTGATTTAACAGCGACACAATAACTTGGCGCCATCTTCTGGTGAAAAGGTGCCTTTTCATATGCGATCCTGGGAACCTGCCCTTGACAAGAAAAAGTCAAATCACCCCTTTTTCACAGAGCCGAGGTGTTAGCATTTAGCCCTTGCTTGTTTCTGAAGAAGTAAAAATTTCTTTAGGCTGGGACACATCATTTAAATGATACTATTTAAACTTCTAAAAGTTTAATTTCAAAAATTCTTAATAATTTCTTTTAGTTTTGCAGGCAAAAAATGACTCATGGATTTTCATTGTCTGTACAGTATTTCTCAAATTGACTGTAAAAGATGTGTAGTTCATAGTATAGTAGCATACAGTAACATGATCGACCTCAGTAAGGATTTAATGCGCTACGAGTTAAATCCAATACAACAGTATTGTTTGATGTTGTCTGTAAAAAGCTGAGTGAATGTGCCACAAACACACACTTGGGTTTACAGGAGTTTCTTTTGATTCAGAAAGTTTCTAAACACTATTTAACCCAACAGCCTTTAAACTGGATAAACATATTATCCAAATAGTGCTTTTATTATAAAGATGTCCCAGAAACTTTGCTGTTTAACTGTTTTCTTTTTCTCATTTTCACACACAATAACGAATCAAATAATTTTTTAGCATTTCATCTCTGTGTCTTGTGCTTCTGCTACAAAAGTGGTATTATTCTTTCCTCCTCTTGCGCCTCATGATAAATAAACATATCATCTCCTTTGAGAAGGAAGATTAGATCTCCTGTGCCTCTGAGATGCTCACCGTTTCCTCCCCCACATCACTCCCTCATCTTTTAATTTCGTCAACACAGCTTTGACGTCATCTCTCCCTAAACATAAACTTCAAACCAACAACATCAACAAGTAACAATTACAGACTCGTACCACCCCAAAGTAAAACCAGACTTTACTGTTCTGGTTGCTAAAAAAAAAAAAGGAAAAGGAAAATAAAATCTTCTCTTTGTAAATGCAATCTTGACTTAATCTAAATTCACTATTTTCAAGAAATGTAGTTTTTCTCACAGCATAATTTAATTTTGAAATGTATCCTTATTTGGGAACAGCTGTGAACAAAACAGTATTTTGTTAAAGTATTTTTCTTGGCTTGATGCTCTCTTCCAACGAGGATCCAAATTATAAAGTCCAAGTTCAACTGATCAGGCACAACCTTACGACCATGTGCCTTATTTTGCATTATCCTGTTGAAAGAGGCCACAGCCATCAAAGAATACCATTTCCATGAAAGGGTGTACATGGTCTGCAACACAGAGGTTAGGTAGGTGGTACGTGTCAAAGTAACATCCACATGGATGCAAGGATCCAAGGCTTCCCAACAAAGCATCTTGCCTTCTTCCCGTAGTGCATTCTGGTTTTCCTGTCTGTTGAGTGAGACAACTTTTAATAGATTCTCACCACTGCAGACCGGGAACAACACACAAAAGCTTTGGTTTTGAAGATGCTCTATATAATCAGAAATTTTAACTTACAGGTGGCAACAAGATGTTCCTTTTTTCTCCATAAAACACTATCCGGTTCAGTTCCTTTAAATTTGTATAGTGCCAAGTCACAAATGTTCCCCTTTATAAACTGTAACACAAATATCCTACATTATTAGAGATAAACACAAATCTGATCGTCCTCTATAAGCAAGCAGTTGGTGACAGTGGGGAGGGAAAATCCCTTTTAACTGGAAGAGGCTTCAGAGACTGCTACAACTATTAGCAGCTATAAAATAAACTTTTAGGTTTAGATTTTAGTTTAGAATTGTATTAATATTTTAGTTAATATTTTTGAATATCAGTGGTCAGCTGATTATAATGTTTAAATCATTTTTACATCTATTAAATAGGAATGGCTCTTTAGAGGAACTGGAGTCTAATAATCTTTAGTACAATCACTTGTGTACTTAACCTCCCTCCTCCTGTTTTTGGTTAGGGCTAGGGATGGGTATTGATAAGATTTTCACGATTCCGATTCCAATTTCGATTCTGTTTAACGATTTGATTCTTTATCGATTCTCTTATCGATTCTCTTATCTATTCTTTTTTAAAAAGGAGAACACTAAGGTCGAATAGCTTAGAACTTTGTTTTATATCTTCTCTTTGAACAAGATAGAAATTTAGGAGTAACATGGCCTTACAAACCCAACAGTGAGATCTTAAGAGATCCACAGCCTACGGCTCTTCAATGGGGCGTCACAGGGTCCCCAGGAAAAAACATTGTAAATGTAAAATAATAAAATAAATATTCTTCTGTAGCAATAACAAAGTATAACATAAATTATTCTGTAGCAATTACACAAGAATATCCAGTAATGTCCCTGCCTACAATTAAACACATTCACTTCCTGAAAATCGGGGGCATCTGCTGTGGCAAATAGGTGCAAGCCTTTTGCGTCACTGCTCGGTGACATTCGTCTATCCTGGCCTGAAAGGAGACGCTACCGGTAGACTGCAGTGAGAACTGCCAGCATCTGAGCCAGACTCTGTCTCTCTCATCATGGTCACCTAAATGCACAGTAATGGCAGGTTTTGTAATAAGGCAGACCGCGCTAACATAATATGCACTGTTAGTTGTTTATTTACCTGCCGCATTAACGGCAGAGGACGTACAAACGTCACCGCTGCTGCTGGGTTGAGATTCACGAGTCCGGAGCGGAATTAAAAACATGACATTCATTTAAGGTCATCGTGTGTTTGTGAGCAAATGCTTTTGCATATTCGTAGTGTTTCCTCCCTTAAATGAAGTATCTACTTTTCAAGTATTGCAAGTTGCCCTGTTTCTCAACAAGAACCGGGTTTCAACACCCATATTTCACTTTAATCCCTAACCGGTTTGTTTGACAAGCCTTTCCTCAAAAGCCTTAAACTTCAGCTTGGTTTTGATTCTTTTCTTGAACTTAACTTAAAAATCAAACCAGTCGTTAAAGTCATCTTGTCAGTGAAGACTTCTACCTAAATTTAAAGGATGGGTTTCTATCAATGACCTTGAGGAGATCGTTCATGGTTTCATCACATCCTGACTAGGAAAAGGCAATTTGTTGAACTAAGAAAAACACTAACACTGATATCATGATTGCAGTTGCTGACTGGTATACAAACCCCAACTGAAACTATACGTCTTCTCAAAGGCCATTTCAGCTTAAGATGAATTATAACTGTGTTATTTTCTCCAGTATATTTTTTATACTGTAAAAAGATTTGCTGTGCTCAAGCTCTGTGGTGTTTTTGCATGTGCTGTTATAAATTAGAACTCATCTTTACGGGGTGTTGATTTTGTGTTACAGATATAAACCAGACAACAAAAACACATTGTCAGGTAATGGCTTTATATTCCTGTTAATATGATACATTACACGCATAATAGAACTTTTGATGTAATGAATATACAACAAACCGCAAAATCGAAAAACAACACCTTTTCTTTCCCCCCCATTGTTGTAATATAAGCATGGTTGTCTAAAAATCGCAATATTGAAGTGACCTGTGGTTGAGTAACACACATAAAAATATCACAAGTCAAGTTTTTCATCCAGTATAACCTCTCTGTATAGAGCATTTAGTTATTGCACCAAATCTATTTTAGTTTTACAGGTACACAGATTAAAAGTAAACTAATGTTTTTACAGTCTTAAACCATGATCTCTACAATTACAGTACGATACAGAGGAACGCCCACAGCATATTTGTAACACAGCATTGGATAAGAATTAGGTTTAGAGCTCAGTGAATTTCAGAGTCAGACTCATGAACATCTATAAAAGTTCACAAGTAAAATTTGTTTGGTTGAAATTCAACAGTACAAAATAAACAAATGCTGCTATATGATGTTGCTCGTTTAAGTCTCCCTTCCCTGAGAAATTAAAAAAACACCCCTTAAAGTAAATTTCCAGCACTTACACAACAATTTGTCATTTGTTAAGGCTAAAAAAATGTCACCAGTTTTACACACTACTTTACCGTTTTACTTCTTTTCATTAGCACCCACTTTTCCCTTTACAAACATGGACTTTATTCAACCAGGAAACAGAACTCTTGAGTATCAAATTCATCTTGGTAAAGACAGACAGACAGCATTAACCTAACATAGTTCAATATTAGCTTTTCTAAAGCTGAAACCAGTCTCACAAGGGATTCAAGACTTAACAGATGTAAAGTATTGCTTCAAACAAAAAATGAAGAAAAGAATACCCTTCAATGCATTAATTAACTCTTCATAATCAATACCAAACAATACTAAGTATATATTTTTCCCCTGTTGCAAGTTTAGTGAGGAAGAAATGAATTTACATGCTGATTTATGCAGATATACTGAAAATCATCATCAACTGGGAAAGCATTCAAATAGAAAGAAGAACTTCTTTATCCTGACCCAAAATGAAAACATCTTATCAGTAAAAATAATCACTAGAAGTTTTTAATATGGTATGATTCCATTACATTAACCCTTCTAAAATTGGTAGTGTGCATTTGGCTTTTTTCCATTGTTTCAGAGGGACAGGGAATAACGTTAGACCGACTGGCAGCTGTGTGTCTATGGCATGCCTGGTGTAAATTACTGTTGTGCAATCAAGCCCAGATTAAGTATCAGTAATGGGAGGTGGGGAGTGCACAGGTACTGGCGTATGTCATCTTATCTCTTATCTTTTCTGACCTTGTCCTTGGCCAACATGGTCTTATGTCCCAGAAAGTTTCATAACACCTGGCCCTACTTATGTGGACGTAGATGGAGTTTTTTTAAAGGAAGCGTGACAAAAGAGAAAAAGTTTAAATCTCCCCATGGATGAAATCTCATACAGTTAAGAGGAGAAGCAAACCATCAGAGTTCGCATTGCTCAAAAATGTAAACTACACGTGTACTGAAGGGGATGGTTGCTTCATAAACGGCAACTTCAGAGCACGCATGACAATTTGGTTACGATGTTCTCTCCCATTTATCAGACTTGATAAGGAGAACAAAGTGCATAATGAATACTGCATATCTATTATTGATCAAATATCCTTGCTATTGCTAGCTAACTGAATTTTAATACCACGCGATTTACAATGCGGCATACATGTTTAATACCAGAGTAATTGGATTGAAATAGCCTTTTGCATGAGGCTAGAATTACAGCAGTTTAAGTGTCTTGTCAAACATTATATTTAAAAACCATTAGCACTATGAGTTAACCTTTTACTGGCTAGCTTATCGTAGCATAGAGAGTGGAAACAAGGGGAAACACCTGGCCTGGTACAAAAAGGAATCTTCTATTTAGAACCTCTTACTACCACATTTGATCATTTTCAATTAAGATTTCACAAAGTTGAAGAATAAAAATAAAATAAATCCTACATCTGTAGGATGGTCTGGTTGTTGCTCGGCTAAAATCATGCATAACCTGCCTGCCAAGTGGACTAGTGTTGGCGCACCTTTATTGCACTTGTTCCCCTCTTACAGACCTTCTTTCACAAGTACAGGCATGCAGTTCTCATTTCTCCTCCACTATTTTCTTCAGGCAGTCTACTATGTCTTCGCCACTGACCCAAGGTTCAATGTTTGTTTTGAACTTGGCAGACTGCTGAAACTCCTTTAGCAGCCTGTGCATTGGAAAGTCTTTCCTGGGGAAAGCCGTGTCCCGGGGCCCCAAAGCCAGACAAGGGCAGGCGTCATTGGCCCCATCTCCAATATAGAAGACCCTCTGAAAGGGAACGCCGCCACGCTCCTTCTGCCGCTCCGCCAAATACTCCCGAAGGATCACCTGCTTGCACATGTTATCAGGACAACGGGGGCATGAGTGCGAGTGGAAAGAGAGGAGCACAAGCTGACCAGCCGCATTAAAACTGGACGGGTTTGTGAAAATCTTTCTGAAAAGGTCACGCACCCCAGCATGCCTAAGCCAGGTTTCAATAAAATACATGTTGGCATCGGAGACCACCACAAGCTCAAAGTCCTGCTGGTGGCTCTGCAGATACTGGAAGAGATTCATGAGGCCTTGATTTGGTGGGATCTTCTCCACTGCTGAATGAATGGAGTCTTTAGAGACGCCCTGCTCAGCCATGTAGGCCAAAATCTTCTGCGTATTTTCATTATACTGCCCCTCCCTGTAACTGTTTTTCAGCCAAGCAGGGAGCTCTTTGTCTGGCAGAGTACGCACCAAAGCATCGTCGCTGCTTTCGCAAATGATGGTCTCGTCGAAGTCAAACAACACCAAAAAGCGTTGATCCTGTGGTGCGGCAGGCGTTAAAGGAGCTGTCATCTTTGGTAAGTGATTTCTTTCTGGTGGGGAAAAAAAGCAGAGGTGGAAGGAATAAAACAGAGAGCCCTTTTTTTTCTCACCGTCAAGGACAGCAGACTCTGAAGCACACTGTTTTATAGCATCCTGGTGTAAAACTTTAATGGCGAGAAGCCAAAAAAGCCATCAATCAGAGTTTAAATCACAGAGAGTTCAGGGTTAAATTAAACTGAAGCACCAGAGGAAAACAACAACATGCATTAAGACTCTTAATGAGGCTATGAGCTGAAGGGGAAATGTGTGTTTACAAGAGTAAAGGAAGGGAGTTTAAATGAAACAAAAGTACCTCATAAACAGGATGTTCATTACAATTAATGAAAGAAATGAAAAAAACAACAACAACAACCCCAAAGAAGGGCAAATTGTTAAACTCTTTATCTAAATCTCTTTCCACACAAACATGCCTTCAGTCCTTTTATAATCATTTATTTAAACTTAGAGGCCACATCTTTCAGCAGTGCCAGTCTCTTGTTTACATAGCTGATATATAGCACAAGGCTTCCCCTTTTACAGGCCTGTTGTAACTCCAGCGAAGAGAGGGCTGATTATGTCACAGAGGTTTGGTGGGATGTTAAATCTACTGGAGTAGTTACTGTGAAATGTAGACGTTTTTATGAAAAGAGCTATGATTCCTCTGAATTGAAGATGAACAGGAGTGTATATTTTGAAAAATGTAAAGCTTTAACAATTTTTTTCCCTGTAACCTCCTTTTAGTTTTCATGCCAAGTTTTAAAACTTGACATAAATATGTCATATTTGCAGATATGGCAATTAATCTTTAGACACCTCATAGCAGAAACGAAAAGCAAAGGTGTTAACAGTGGGATGCATTCCACTTGTCGGGCATGTGTGTGAAATGAGCCATTATTAAATTCACGTGAGCATTTTCCCGCCAAGATAGGAAACATTAAAAGTGGCCGATCAGAGAAAAGAAATGATTTGATAAGAGATGTCACATGTCATCTGCATCACTACAGAAAACAAAAAAAATAAATAAATCAAAATTATAAAAGAAAATTGTAAAATAATCAATGCCAGTGTTTCTGACACTTTTGGATGAGTAAACATTGACCCAGGAACATAATTGGTGTTCCTGGAAACCAACATAACAGGAGTGTGATGGATAACGAATACGCCCTTGAAGGCCAGGCTGATTTTACAAGCATGTTATTAACCCAGTACTGCAATCTAGCTGTACCTGTGACTGCGACAGAGGGCATTGGGTGCATACAGAAAGTAAAACAACAAGACCTGACTTGATCGATTGTTAATATTTGCATAACATTCGTAACATGTTATGCAGGCTGCCTCCAGGAACTAAAAATGACATGCAACCTACAGCTTTGGTGCACACATGTGCCAAGTGAGCACAAGCCTGATCTCCCCAGCAGCCACTGCGTTATTAATAGCACACATTTACACACTAAGCTATCTAATTTTAACCCCGGCGAACTATTTCTGTATGAGAGGTTACCTCTGAAAGTCATAAGCCGGTCATTGCATGAACGGAGCAGAATAAAAGGCTGATGTAACCATTTAAATGTGACACACGTTAAAAATAAAAGAAGAAGAAAAATAACACAGAGAGGAAAACGGCCTACCGGTGGAGGGCATATATAAGCGGGGATGGTCGGCTAGGTGTCCGGCTCCCAGATCCGCATCCCAGTGACGCGGTAAGATTTTTTAAAGGAGACTCCACAGCGGATCGAGGGTATTCCCATTTAAAGCCGTTGCGTCAAGCAAGCCGACGTAAACACGTGATTTCCGCCATGACCTTCCAAAGTAAAAGCTTCAGCGAGTAGCTTAAGTGTACTTGGTGAACCTATATTAAATGTATGGTACACTGTTCCGGTTATGTAAGCAAATACGACAGAAAGTGATACCATGCCGAATGTGCCCAGGTATTACTTTTTTGTCCTCTACAAAGTTTAAGATGAACTAAAATTGTACATTTTTGCAAATACAACAGTTATTATAAACGTACTAGTAGCTTAAATCTCATGTGTGGTGAATCTACTGAAAATTGTCCCATTTTATCTCATCCATATCCAAGTACTTCATAATACATACTTACTTTAAAACATGAAACGCAACCTTTAAACAGACAGGAAATTATATAAAATTGTGAAATGTTTGCGTAGGTTCTCAGTAATCCAGGTCATAGTAGTTGTAAGAGCCTCACCCCAATCCGATTTACTCCCTGTTAGACCTCTGCCTTACCATCACATATTTGAAATACAATAAGGGTTGTGTCACTCAAAGGTCAACATCTTTAAAGAAGAGGCTCAAATGAAGAAACACCTACTGGTTTATTCAAGATGACACTTGGTTAAAAATCAAAACACAAGAGGTAGAGGTTTCATGAACACATGATCTGAGTGGATGAAAACATCAAGTTCACCAAAAAATAGTATACCTATTTGATTCCCATTGGAGTGGGTATCGTAGGTCAAAGAGTAGGTCAGAGACCTACCACCCACTGGAGCATAAACGTTCCCTATGAGGCTGAAAGGAAATAAAAGGAATACACATGTAAAGAAATCTCTTAAAACATATGATGGGATAGAGCAATATCTCAGAGGTTTCACCCCTCAGCTGTGATGATGTTAATGATCATTTTTCACACCTTGGCTCATGTGGCGACACACATGATCAATAGTGGGTTAATGACAAGTTCAGCACATGGAGTTATCTGAGCTTAAGAAGCTTTTAGGGGTCCTTTTGCTTTAAAATTCAATTCAATTTTCAATTCAGTTTTATTTATATAGCGCCAAATCAAAACAACAGTCGCCTCAAGGCACTTTATGTTGTAAGGTAGACCCTACAATAATACATACAGAGAAAAACTCAATCATGCGATCCCCTATGAGCAAGCACTTTGGCGACAGTGGGAAGGAAAAACTCCCTTTTTACAAGAAGAAACCTCCGGCAGAACCAGGCTCACTATATGCTTTAGCAAAAAGGAAAGTTTTAAGCCTAATCTTAAAAGTAGAGATAGTGTCTGTCTCTACTTTTAACTGGAAGCTGGTTCCACAGAAGAGGGGCCTGTAAAAACTGAAGGCTCTGCCTCCCATTCTACTTTTTAATACTCTAGGAACAACAAGTAAGCCTGCAGTGCGAGAGTGAAGTGCTCTAATGAGGTAATATGGTACTACAAGGTCATTAAGATAAGATGGGGCCTGATTATTTAAGACCTTGTAGTCTCTGTCAGTACTCTTGCTGCAGCATTTAGGGTTAATTGCACTTAATACAATTTCCCATGGGAAAATGTGTACAAAGGCAACATATGCTTCCTTTTGTAATTTGTGTTTTTACAGTGACTGTAAAATTTATTTACCAGCTTTGCTAACATGTCCTGCACCACTCATCAAGTAATTTCTGATCAAGCTGACGAAGATATTTACCAGATAATACTTTCAGTCACTGCCCTTAAACTTTGCTAAAGCATCCATCCATTCACTCACTTGTGCTTATCCAGTTCAGAGCAGCACTTGGGCTTGGCCTGTCCCAGCTGTGCATCTCTCAAGAGACAGAGAGACAGGCCACCATTCACACTTGTGTTTCTATGAATGTGAGTAATTGAAAGTAGCAAGAGAAGTTTTATTGAACTTGCTTTTGCACACAGAAAACTTGTTACAACATTTCATTGTACAAAAATAATTTTTTTCTCCACCTTGTCATTGAAAACAGTGTCAGGGGAGTGCTAAACTACATCCCCTGTCACGGTTTACTTAACAGTATAGCAGCTGTCCCCATGCTGTTTCTGGGTCTGGCCTTGGCACACCCTGTAACTGGACTCTGTACCTCGGTGTCGTAATTTACAGAGCTGGCCTACCGGGTTTAAAGTACATTTCAGTTTATACAACAGTACTATTAGCTGACCTACTAATAACTGACAAGTAAACTGATAAATAAACTGCTTTTTTTCCTTTTACTTTGCAGGTGACGTGTTGCAGGTCGGAAAAAACTCAAGCTGTCCCTTCGCCTGATGGTGGAAATATCCCTCTAAAAATATACAGAGGCATTCTTGTATCAGCAGCAGTCACGAGTATGAGATTGTTATATACAGCTAACAGCTAAGGGTTAAGAGGTTTGACGTTCATAAATCCTAAAAGATGCATTGTCATTTTATTCCTCTGCATGTGTGTGAATGCTTCTTCTATAAGCCTAGATAAATTTTTGCCTACATCCAATTTGTCGTATGGCTACTAGAATAACTTGTAGTTTAAAACTATGTACATGCAGTCATATGAAAAAGAAAGTTTTAATAGGACTTTATGAAAAAAAAGATTAACTTGTGTCTTTGGCAGCAGTAGCTTGTTGTAAGCATTTTCTATATGACTTGCCCCGTTTTACAGCATTGCTTTAGGTCACTGAGATTTTCACACACTTGTTAAGGGTCTTTTAACGACCCTTCACAAGATTTCAGATGGGCTGAGATCTAGACTTTAATGGGCCATTCCATTGCAAATTTGCTTCTGTGCTTGGAGTCGTTGACATGTGCATGCCCTATTTTAGGCCAAGCTTTAGCTGTGAGATTGCCTCACATTTGACACTAGATTACTCAGCAGTTTCTCAACACCTTAATTACTTCTTAACACAGAATAACTGCTATGATGCCTTCCAGTCAGGTTTTAGACAGAACCACAGCACTGAGACTGCTCTGACCAAAGTGTTTAATGACATATGTCTGAACACAGACAGTGGAAAAATGTCTGTTTTAGTTTTACTGGATTTCAGTGCAGCATTTGATACAGTCGACCACAACATATTACTCAAACGACTGGAGAACTGGGCAGGTCTTTCAGGAACTGTACTAAACTGGTTCAAAACATACTTAGAAAACAGGAAATACTTTGTATCAATAGGTAACTTCACATCTGAGCAGACAAGTATCACATGTGTAGTCCCCCAAGGTTCCATCTTGGGACCCCTTCTGTTTAACATTTACATGCTCCCACTGGCACAGATTATAAAGAACAACAAAATAAACTATCACAGCTATGCAGATGACACACAAATATATCACAATGTCACCAGGAGACCGAGGCCCTGTACAGGCTCTTGGTAAATGCATAGAGGAAATTAATGACTGGTTGTGTCGCAATTTTCTCCAGCTAAACAAAAACAAAACAGAAGTAATAGTCTTTGGAGCCAAAGAAAAATGATTACAGGTCACCAGAGAACTTCAATCTACACACCTAAAAACCACCAACCAGGCGAGAAATGTGGGTGTAGTGATGGATGCAGACCTAAACTTATAAAAACACATTAAGACAATAACAAAGTCAGCTTACTATCACCTCAAGAATATATCAAGGATAAAAGATCTGATGTCTCAACAGGACCTGGAAAAACTAGTCCATGCATTCATCTTTAGTAGGCTTGATTACTGTAACAGCATTTTTACAGGTCTACCTAAAAAACCAGTCAGACAACTACAGCTCATTCAGAACTCTGCTGCTCGAGTCCTTACTAAGACCAAAAAATTGGACCACATCAGTCCAGCTCTGAGGTCTTTACACTGGCTGCCTGTCCGTCAGAGGATAGACTTTAAAGTTCTGATGCTGGTCTATAAAGCTCTGAATGGTTTAGGACCAAAATACATCAGTGACCTCCTGGATCCATTTTTTTATCAGTTCCCAGAGTCAGAACCAGACACGGAGAAGCTGCATTCAGCTTTTATGCTCCATATATCTGGAACAAACTCCCAGAAAGCCTCAGATCAGCTGAAACACTCAGTTTATTTAAATCCAGGTTGAAGACTCACCTATTCTCAGCTGCATTTGAATAAAGCACCAAATCCACACTGTTTTACTTTTAAGCTTAGATTTCAAAACTTACATTTTAACTACTGATTTTATCTACTGTTCCTTTCTTTTTCCCCATTTTAAATCATGCTTTTTATTTGTTTTTATTTTTTAAATGTCTCTGTAAAGCACTTTGAATCACCTTGCTGAACACCTTGAATTGTGCTATATAAATAAACTTGCCTTGCCTACTATAGATTAGGTGTTCCCTGTGCTTGACATTTGGTATGAGGTGTTGGAGGTGTGGTTTTTACCAAATATGGTTTTGTAGAGACAAATTTGCTGGAACCCCCACTCCTGGGAAGGTTGTGACATTTTTGTGGTGTTAACACAGCTGAATGCTGCAGAACAACAAACTGTCAAAACGTCTGCTTTTACAGACAAGGTGGTGATCGGTTAATAGCAGCGCTGACTGCTACTTACTTTCTCAATCCTGTTGATGTTATTTTCTGTCCTACTGTAGAATATCATTAATGCAATTTTAGTATTTGAGGTTTATATAAGTACCATTTATCTCTGAGAAATTTTTCTGTGAAATAATTTGATTAATTTTCATAGGTTTATCAAATTAGACTGTATATTACTGCTTACTTCAGTTTTTTTTAAATGTTTTAATTTATGCACATTTCCATAAGAATACGTGAGTTTCCTGTAAGTATCATGTAGGCTAATGCCCAAAGAAGGGAGCTCTTTGGATATATTTTTTCAGCAACACAAAAATAAAGTTGCCAATAAATAATCTGTCAGTGTCATCCATGGTGGATGGTCATAGGCATATCCACTGGCTTCGTGGTGAGTAAAGGAAGCTAAATCAAAGGTTACAACAGTATGCAGGACGAAGAGAAGCAAATATGTTTCTTCATATACTGTCCATTAGTTTCATGTTAAACCTACCAGGGATCAAAACATTACTGCAAATAAGTTTCTTTCTGCTCTGTATTAATGTATGATGTGTCATAAATGAGCAATGATCTGTAAAAACAACACTATGATCTCTTCCCATTAGCGAGCTGGAAACAGCGACCAGCCTCTGAAACGCTGCTCTTAAACATGTACATACAGCGACCCCTGCTGGTTGCCATATATACTTAAAAATCAAAATTCATCTTTGCGGTCAATTGATGGAAATAAAATAAAAACAGCAGCACAGTACGGAAGCTGTGATCAACTGTCGTGCAGGGCGGTTTCATCGTCAAACCTAGTGATTCAACAGCAGTCTACAGGTAGAGGTCATTATGGAGTCAACTCAGTCACAAGATGTGATAATGCTTTAATAATACAGACATGTTAGTGCCATATGAACATAGAAGACGTTTGTTTGAACTGTGTATACAAAGAAAAAAGAAACAGTAACACATTAAATAGTTTTGGAACAACACTGTCACACAAGCAATGGAAGTAATTACACTGCAAATTAGATGCTGATAGATATGAAACATGGTTTAGGATAATAATGATAAGAATGACTTTCAATTGTTCAACTGAGATTTTTAATGAAGCCAGAATTTACAAAGAGCTTTTATTTTTTTTTATTTTTTAAACAGACAGGACCTTTTTGGATGTTGATGTATGAAGCATCTGTCAAACTAACGCAAATACACTTTAATTAGAGCCGTCTGTGCAAATTAGCATTTTTGTGGATGAATTCCTGTTTATTTCTTAATATGAAACATTTGATAACAAACGCTACAATACAGCTTCTGAATAGGCAACATAGTGGAGAGCTGCAACTCTCAGTGAGCACTATAGGTGTCGTTCACTGCACGCACCAGTGTGTGTGAATGGGTGGATGACTGGATGTGTAAAGCGCTTTGGGGTCCTTAGGTACTAGTAAGGCGCTATACAAATACAGGCCATTTACCATTTTTAATTCTGCATCAGTTTATGCATAACCAACAATCACGGAGAACATGAGCGGACAGTTACTATTGATCAAAGCCTAAACACTGGCTCAAACCCGTTTGCGTCTCCAATCACATTCATTTTAGCAAAGCTGCTTGCAGAGAGGAATTAGAGGGCTAAAAGAAATCACTAAACTTGACTAATTTGTTTATTCAATGTTGCTATATCGCTAGGTGGTTAACATTCATCTGTCATGTAGGGACTGGGCTTGTGGGTTCAAAAATGATACAAGTGAACAAAGCCTGAAAGACTTCTACGTGAACTTCCGCTGGAAACATCACAGAATCACAAAGACTCCAGATCCCACTCAAAAATCCACATCACATCTTATTTCAAACTAGGAGAAGGAATGCTGGCCAAACTTAACAATACTAGTCCAAGTCGCCTAAAGAAATGTCACAAATGTAAATAACATAAAACACTGTCTGTGAAACTTTGTTACAAGTGCTCTACAGAAACCGGCTCTGCTGGAAAGGGAGGTGCAGTTTGAGAGTTAAGCTCTAGAGACCGAAAGACACAAAGCAGCACTGAGAGGGTGGAGAGAGGAATGTGAGGCGCTGGGATGGTGTGGACAGAGGGAAAACTCTTCCTCTTGTGCTCCGGATCCTCCGCTTCGAGCATTGAATTACACCCACATCTGGACAAAACATCTGCACTACTGAGCCCCAACGCCACTTATATAGGTCATCCATTCAAAGGAGCAGATATGCAAGCAATGACCAAAAGACAACATCAGCAACAACAGAAAAAAAAAAAGTATAAAATGCATCAGTGCGGAGACAAGGAATTGCTAAGTAACACGCTGTAATCCTGTAAACTTTGATTGTAACAATGGCAGTGAAGGATTTAAGAACGCATCTAAAGCACAGAAGAAAACGGAGGAAAGAAACCTGCCTTGAAACCGTTTCAGTGGGACATTCTTTGGAAGAAAACACAAGAGTGACTGCCAAGGCACGGAAGTCCCTCTAATTGTTATTCACAGTTGGCTTGACAGCAGTGGTGAAAGCTGGTTTCAGATTTGGCACAAATAAGTGAGGAAACTGCAAAAGCGACACAATAACACACCGACAGAGGCTTTCTTTAAACAAAGATCCGTGTAACAACATTTGTCACTGCAGAGTAAGTGGGAGGGAAAAAAAAGGCATCTCATCGTTACACACATTAGTAGGGCAATAATCACAAGTGTTATTCGTATTAAACAGGAAATAATTGATTGTTATTAATTCACATAATTATCAGGATTAATATACTTAAAAAAAACAACTATATTTAGGTGGAAGGTCTTTCTGCAGAACACATGAGCTGTTTGAACCCTCAAATGCATCCAGATAACATAATTATGGTCTTGTTTTTTCCAAAATTAATAACAAATGTTGAAAATTTGGAGGAAAGTGTAAAAGTGAATGATCAAAATCATAAATTACAAATACAAATTATTTTGTTAAATAAACTTGCCAATCTTTTAATGGAAATTCTTCTTTTAGGGTGATCACAAAATTCTCAGAACATGCAAGCACCCCACTTACTTTAAATTGAAACACTAGCCTTATTTAAGTTGAGTTTTTACCCTGAATAATACCCAAAATGACATACGCTGACACTGTATGATTGAAGATCATTTTCATGCATAATCCAGCCTGTGTGGAGTTAGATATGTAATTTTTGCCTGTGTAAAGACAGGAGATTGTAAAAACCAAACAACTGAGGTGCAAACTTTCCGCTTTGATTAAAGGGATTTGACAAATATTTTGGATGAATTGTTTAGAAATTAGACATTTTCAGAGCCTCAAAATTAATTTGACAACATAGCCAAGGTGAGAGCTGTTCACTTGTCATTAATGACAAATGAAGTGGACAGAATATCTGAAGTGTTGAATTTGTATTGTATAACTTTTCATTGTAATGTTAAATATGAACCTCAGAGATTAGGCTAGAAAAACAAAACCCACCAGTGAGGTAGCAAAACCCTTAGGAATGGTCAGATCAACAATCTGATAATTTCTAAAAATACGTGCTGACCAGGTAAAGAACACCAAAAGCCCCAAAAGACAGCGTGAAGATTCCCCCCCCACCCCCCCACCCCCAAAAATAATTTTTATATATATATATATATATATATATATATATATATTATATATATAGTATTATATATATATATATATATATATATATATTATATATTATATATATATAATATATATATATATCTATATATATATATATATTATATATATATATGTCAAACATGAGACAACTTTGTCCCACTAGTGTCTATTTAAAAAAACCCAAACCCTATAAGTCCTAAATCGTTAATGCAAATTTTTGTTAAACCCCTTAAATTTATGCTGCAAGTTTGCACTTCAGTCAAGTGTTGATTGTTTGATTTAAAGTCCACCGTGGTGATGTGCAGAAGAAGAAGAAAAAAAAAAAAAGAAGAAAATGATTAACATCTTGCCCAAATGATCTTAACTGTATATGCAGCACAAAGCTGGACAATTTTTATAATGCACGTTGTGATGTTGGTTCATTGGTGTGCCAATTTTGAAGAGGCGCTGTTGGCAGATTAGATGCTGTGGTAGACACGATTGTAGTCTGAAGGCAGCACAGTCCCATTTAAACACTGCTAAAAGTGCAATTTTCTGTTTTTAAGCAAAGCTCGTCAGTCCTACTTTTCAAAGTGATTAGTCAGTGTTCAGTTTAATAAGCACCAGCCCTGGTATGTTGTTATCACCAGTGTTATGTTAGAGCTGCGAGCAAGCTGTTGTCATAGGAAACCAAAAAACACAAACACAAATAAATGCCGTCTTCTTTTACCAATTGTGAATTTTAACAACAGTCCGTAATCAGAATGCATTTTCTTCAGGCGATGTATCAGAATGCAGTGACATTTTATTTAAAAGTTACAAACAAGTGTTCCAGACAAAGACACCACAGTATAACCATATTGCACAACAAAAATCCATCAACATTTCCAAAAAAATACTGACAAAGAATTCATGACATCTTGCTTTTTTCCTTCACCCCGCCTTTTTTTTTTTTTTTTTTCTCCCTTAAACAGCCGAGCAAAAAAGGAAACCCTCGAAATAAACACTCTTACTCAATCCTTTTCTGCTTTAACTTCCTCTTCTTTCTTCTCGCTGATGGCAGCATCATTTTCCACATTTTCCCCAGCCTCAGCATTGGACTTTGGCTTCTCTTCCTCCTTCTTGGGTTCAGGAAGAAGGATGACTTTCCCAATATTTTGGCGTTCGTGCATGCGCTTCATGGCTTCAGTCACCTGAGAAGAGACAGGGGAGCAGAGCAGATGTTCACATTGGGCAGTAACTGAGCGCATCAGCCATTTAAATGCAGCCAAAAACTATTTGCGAGTCACTAAAACCCCGATAAACACAATCTGCTGTAAAGTTCCTCTCTGGGCAATAACAGAAAGTTCTTGTTTGAATGTTTAAGGGATGGGGGGGAAAAAAAAGACAGAGTCATACCAACTTGGCCACATATGGCACAACAATGACTTGCAGTTACCTTACAAAAGTCTTATTATTTTCAGCTAATGGATGCATATTTACACATCAAGCAGACATGGAGCCCCACACACATACACACCACAACATGTATAGGGTGCTTTGCTTCGGCCCTGTTTTGTGTCCACTATTTCTAGAAGGAAATCTTCGGCTTTTACAACCATCTGCTTCCCTACATTCATTTCCTGCTTGCTAAATTTGGTACTGGAAACCTAACCTACATATTAGAGAACTGCAGGAAGGAAGTGCAGCTGATGAGTGAAAAGGCAATAAAAAGCAAAACAACAAAAAACTGAGACTGTACATAGCAGCAAAAGACTGATCACTGTGGAAGATCTAAGTCCCCCACTTGATTTGAGCAGCTTTAATTGAAAGGTGAACAAAGTCTGCCCCATGCTGAATTAGCCACTGCCCAGCCAAATAAGTCACAGGCTAATATTTAATTCACCCGCCTTTAGGCTTGATGATGGCGCATGTTTAGACAGCATCGTTTGGATGAGGCTAATCAAAGTCACATTTATTTCTATCCAGGGTGACATTCATTTTTTGCCAAGATCTTGATTTGATGAGCAGAGTCTTCGCCAACACATCCCAAAGATTCCCAGTGGGGTGAAATTCTGGACTGTGGTGAAATTGACATGTAATGTTCCCCAAACTGCTCTCTCATTGTCATCTCGGAACACGTCTGTATCATCAAGGGAGAAAAAGATGGGACTGATGGGAAAACCTGGCCATTCAGTGAATTCAAGCAGTCAGACAATTTTTATTTTTTGAATAACATCACTGAATGCAGACCAGACTAACTGAAGTACCACCAGTTCACAGCACTGACCCTGCAGGCTCATATGGTAGGCACTAAGCATCACTTTATTCACCCATTTTCTTACCCTGACACTGGGGAACAGGGTGAATCAGAATCAGACTACAAACCCTTTCAGTTGTTCCAGTATCCTCATTATGCTCTCTAGCAAACTAAAGCTTCTATCCCTAGCTAGCCTACCTGACTTTTCTTAAGGCTACATGCTTAGTCCCAATCCCTTGAATTGTCTTGTGCATGTGGAAGGTGCTCTTATCTTGACTAGCAAACACAGCTTTCCGGTTGCAATCTCTGATCACAACCATTCAAGATTCTTTGCCTGCACTCCACCCATCCCCGCCAACATTTCTTCCTCAAAGATAAAGTTTCACTATTCTTCTATTAATATTGTTTTGGGCCATTATCCATCTAAAACTGGAGCAATGCCTTTTACACAACCCAAGGATTTGTCTAAAACCTGATTCTTTAAGAAATGAGAAGCTGCGTATGGCATCACTGATGAATAAATAACTCCCTACCAGCTGAAATGCATCAATGACTACGATAATTATCCAGTGGAAGGCTCTTACCCATTCGAGAGCAAGATAAATGTCAATGTATACTTCAATATGCAGTAAAGTAAATACAGAAGCAGTTCCAACAAGCATCTTCAAAAACAAGGAATTGTTTTTATTTATTTTTTTACACTGCAAACCCGATCAGACTTACCTCCTCAAAGTGATAGCTGGAGTCAATGCGGGGCTTGATCTTTCCCTGCTTGTAGAGCTCAAGCAGCGTAGACATAGTCCTGCTGAAGAGCTGCTCATCAGTGATGTATCCCAGGTGGAAGCCGCTGACAGCTTTGTTGGACTGCATCAGTTTCATGGTGTTCAGAGAGAGCTGGTTATACCAGGTCTTTGCCATGGCCAGCAGGTTCTTCCTCTGGCCCGTCACACAATTGGCTGCACCTGCAATGTCAAACAGTGATTAAGAGAACATTGAAAAAAGGCAGAAAACCCCCCAAACTTCACAATAATCGTCTCACTACCTTATCACAACCTCCTTTAACTTTACTGCGTTGCAAATAAATGTTTGAGCATCAACTGATTTCAATTCAGTTTTATTTATGCAGCGCCAAATCACAACATCAGTCGCCTCAAGGTGCTTTATATTGTAAGGTAGACCCTACAATAATACATACAGAGAAAAACCCAACAATCATATGACCCCTGTGAGCAAGCACTTTGGCGACAGTGGGAAGGAAAAACTCCCTTTTAACAGGAAGAAACCTCCGGCAGAACCGGGCTCAGGGAGGGGCGGGGCCATCCGCTGCAACTGGTTGAGGTGAGAGAAGGAAGACAGGACAAAAAACATGCTTTGGAAGAGAGACCGTGATTAATAGCACGTATGACTCAATGCAGAGAGGTCCATTAACACATAGTGAGTGAGAAAGGTGACTGAAGAAGAACTATTCAATGCATCATGGGAATCCCCCACCAGCTTACGTCTATTGCAGCATAACCAAGTGAGGATTCACGGTCATCTGGTCCAGCCCTAACTATATGCTTTAGCAAAAAGGAAAGTTTTAAGCCTAATCTTAAAAGTAGAGATAGTGTCTGTCTCCCGAATCCAAACTGGAAGCTGGTTCCACGGATGAGCGGCCTGAAAACTGAAGGCTCTGCCTCCCATTCTACTTTTAAATACTCTAGGAACAACAAGCAAGCCTGCAGTGCGAGAGTGAAGCGCGCTAATTGGGTGATCTGGTACAAGGTCATTAAGATAAGATGGGGCCTGATTATTTAAGACCTTGTATGTGAGAAGCAGGATTTTGAATTTAATTCTGGATTTAACAGGGGGCCAATGAAGGGAAGCCAGTACAAGAGAAATTGAATTCTTCTTGTAAATTGCATGAGACAGACTCGCCATTAATCACGTGCATGATGTCAGTGGAGAAGATGCATCAGGGCCAAACTACCCCACAAGAGAAGGTAAACAGTTTAATGTCCCATGTCTTTCTGAGTTTGAACCCAGCTTCATTTTGTCCCCAGTTTGGTCATATCTCGAAAATATGTCAAAGCCAAGGTTTTCAGTTCAGTTTAATTAAAACAAATCTTAAAGTCATTATTTAAAACTGTTATCAGGTTAGAATTTTCTATGCTTTCAACAGATGGGTCAACTAACACTGAAGCATGCTAAGTACAGGGAATTCTGCTGTGCAAAGCTACCGACTTGTTTAGCAACAGTGGTGAATCAGCACAGACTTGCTTTGAAAACATGGTCAGATGAGAGCATTTTAACCTAGGACTGTAATCCCAAATCCTGAACCTCTGATGTTCCATTCATAAGGAGAAAAGCGGCACATCGACCTTTCAAGATTGAGCCATTTATTCCGGCAGTTAGAGGAGCAGATTACACGTGCAAAACACCCTCATGTTTTCACAGCTGTGGACTCACCCCACGCCTACGGTGTCTGCTACCTTAATTAATGTTTACATCTGCCGAGCATCAAATCAGAGCTGGCTCCAAACCTGTTGATCCATGTCAGAGAAGCCACAGGTGTGGCTGCATTTTAGACTACTACCAACAAGGCTGTTCACCTCAATTTTATTTATACTGCACTAATTCACAAGAGGCACCGTTTATAATGTAAGGAAAGTGCAATATTAGAGAGAAAACTCCAACAATCAGATGATCTCCAATCAGGAGGCACTTGGCAACAGTGAGGAGGAAGAATTCTTTTTTTAAACAAGAAAAGACCTCCAGCATAACCTGGCTCAGGAAGGACATGCAAGACTGCCTTTAAGATATTAGCTTCACTGGCTCCCTATTAAATCTGAAATTTATTTAAAGTCCTGTATGATCATGCCCCATCATACTGCATCTTAAAGATCCTTTAGAGAGACGATCCATTGCCTTTTAGCACTGTATCGAGGAGCAACAGTTTCCATCTTCCTGCTTTTGAAGCTGCTGCATGTTATGGAACTTGGATACAGCTTTAGCCTTGAACAGCTCGGTATTCATTGCATAAAAGGGAAAGAAAAAAAAATGAGGCCGACATTACAATGACAGCGTGTGTAGGAGGAAAACAAATTATACACTCATTTAAAATAAAATGCTACTCTGCTAATCTAATCAGGTCTCATTTTAAAAATAAATAAATTTAAAACACCATGACAGGTTAAATAAACCAAGTGAAATAAAGCTTTAGTAGAAACACCAAAGATCTCTCTCTCCCCCCCCCCCCAAAGGATGTCTACACAATGCATTTTTGTTTGTGCGTCTTACCAAAGACTATAATCATGCCCAGGGGCTTCAACAAACTATAGCCTTTTTGGGTGTCAGAGCCACCAAGGGGGTCGAGGACGATGTCCACACCTGCAGAGACAGAAATAAAAGGGCAAAGCTTTGTAAATTTCTAGATAACAGAACATGACAATGTTCAACACAACGAAAACATGAGGCAAGGATTTCCATTGGTGCAGTAGTAAAACAAGAGTATATTTTTTTTTACCCTTCGGGCTGATTTTGCGGATTTCCTCCACGTAGTCTTTGGTGCGGTAGTCGATGGGGTGAGTTACCCCGCCTTGGGTAATAGTCTCATGTTTGGAAGCCGACGCCGTGCCAAAAACAGTCACATCCTGCACAGTTTGACACAGCTGGGTAGCAGCAATACCCACACCACCTACAGATGTGCAGACAGCAGCAAAGACCGGCATGAGAACAGGAGGAGCAGGTGTTTCACTTTCAGCAAAAGAGGTTGTGTGCGGTCTCTCTGAACCACTCAGCAATTTTCTCAAACATTCAAACTATGCTTGCTTTGAATGTTGCGTTCGTACTCAACCGGGCTCCTAGTAAATACATTTTAAGGGGAAATTTAAATGACGATACTGTTGTTACCAAGCAACTGTAGTGAGCTTTTTACAAATCTAATGACTAATGATTGAGACAAAACACTTTACAAGATATCAACTTTGCCCATCTGAATTTGTGTAATCAGTTAATATTTGCATTTGATAAAAAGATAAACCATGAGAAGACCGGTAGATTCCATTCTTCACATGTGGAAAGTTCTGCATCTGTTGTATAACTCGTTTTGACCTTTTACACGTTTTGGCTTAAATGTCATGTATGCGCTGTAAATAAAATGCTAAGTGGTTAAGAGCCAGACTGTACATCAATATGTAGGTGTCGTTTCTACAGCAGCATAAGTAATGCTGCTCCAGAACCATGACTGCAGCTGATAAATGATGTCATGGCTTTGCAATCTAAGGGTAAAGGTCACGAATGGGAGACATTTGTCTTTCTAACACCTGTTTAATGTTTTGTCCATTTTGACTCAAATTATTATGTTGTCCTTAAACTAACCAAAGTAACATAAATAAATAAATAAATAAATAAATAAATAAATAAATAAATACACACACATATATACATACATATATACACATACATATACACACGAAAAAGAAGAAAAGAAAAAAGTTACACTTCAAAAACTACAGACCGTCTCACACAGGACACCAACCAGAGTCTCCTGGGTGTCTGTTTTGCATTAGGCCCTCTCATTCATCACAACCTTTTCCAGGCCTTGATCCTCTTCATAAGACTTCTCTCTACCAGAAGAGCTTTAGTATTTTTGCCTGACTGTAAACAAATGTTGAATGGAGCTTCCGAGTCTGAAGTCAAAGCACAAGTGCTTTAAATAGGCATTCTTTTAAATGGTCAGGAGGGAGCGATACTCGAAAATCTCAGTACAGTCTCACTCCTTGCAGCCAGACATGTGACCTTAATGTTAACTTGTGCACCATTTTGGGCCTAAAAATCATAGTGACATTGTAGGATCAAGGGAATAAAGGCCTACAGACCAAGCCACAACAATAGGTCATGAGTAGGAATGGGAATCAAGACCCGATAGCTCAATTCCTTTTAATTATTCCGTTGTATTCTACTCTATTGCCTGTCAATTACGCTCATCGGTTCTGCTTCCACTTGTGCTAAAATCAGTTGATTTCAGTTCGTAGAGGAGGAAAATAGTGACGCAGTCTGCAGCGTGGATATGGATATAACTTTAATTTTTTTACTGCACAGTGAAACGACTGCATTATGCTATTATGACAACAACTTCAGCACAATGCGAGCATGCTAACGCCAAGCTAGCCAAGAACCCAGAGTGAAGTTGGGTTGACTGGATGCTGACCCCAGCCCAGCAGCCAGACCCTGAACTTCACCAAGCAGTCAGGCTGCAGCGTGCATTTCTACTGGGTCACGTTTCTAAAGTAAAATCACTGCTTTAGTTAAAAAGCATTTCCCAAGTGGTTGCTAGACGTTGATGAAGTTAATGGGAAAATTATTATTTAAACCCCAGTTGCACAGGCCTACAGACTGGTCAGTGACCCCTCAGACTGGTTTTCAACCAGTTGGGAAATACATTTTCCCCCTAGTAACTGGTGATTGAATCACATACTAAGGACAACTCTTGAGCAAAGAGGTGATGAGAAATGAATAAAAGGTCTATGGGAAAATTATCCAAGTAACAATGTTAGTTGAGTTCGTTTCTTATCAAAATATTACCACTGAAGTCACATTTACTTCTTAATTAAATTATGATCCTCATTAGATTTAAATTGGCAATAAATTAATGCTTTAAGGTGGAGTCATCACAACACTAATTAGTCAGCGATTGTTTTGAAGCAACATTATTTATGATTTGGTAGGAAATACACCAGCATGGGCCGGTATTAAATCGGAGCTGGTCAGATTATTACTGTCATCGCCTCACTTTTTCCCCCTAATGTCCTCTCGCTCTCCACATCACACCCAATTCCACGGAGAGCGTAATTTAGAGATGCGATTTAGGCTACGTCCACACGTACCCGGGTATTTTTGAAAACGCAGATTTTTCTATGCGTTTGCACCTTTCGTCCACACGTAAACGGCGTGTTTGGTCACTGAAAACGAAGATTTTTAAAAACTCCGTCCAGGGTGGATATTTTTGAAAACTCCGTTTTTGCATTTAGTGTGGACTAGAAAAACGGAGAAAACGCAGCGTCAAAGGTGTGCGCAATTTTTGACGTCACACTGTGCGCCACGTTATTGTTTCGGTGAAATAAACTTCTACAATACTGTTACTGTTACTTCTACTCTCTGCAGTGTTTAAATGCTTACATATACACACAGTTACTGTCCCTCCACACATATGTCTCGGTTCTGCTTCTATGCCCCAGCTTTGTTTACTTTTTCCCACCGAGGCTTCTAGACTTCTGATTGGCCAACATTTCTGCACGGTTAGGAATATATCGCCACCTGCTGCTTTGGCATGTTCATAGCAGCGTTTTCCTTCATTTCTGCCTTTACGTGTGGACGGGATTATTTTTTAAAACGAAAACTGAAAATCTCAGTTTTCAAAAATACCCGTGTACGTGTGGACGTAGCCTTAGAGGGTGGAAACCTCAGAAGACAGGTGAACAAAAGGCGACATAGAAAGCAGTGCTTTCTGATCTCTGTGGCCCATTTCCACTTAACAGTGAAAGGCTTTTGAAGATGATGACCGCCTGGGCCTGCAGGTTCACCAGTAATCCTTTCTGCCCTCATGATTCACACAGGTCAGCTGACACCCATTCACCCACTCAACAGTGATGAGCAGCCTTTGAGAGGGAGGATGCAGAGGAGCAGAAGAGCAACTGAGCATCACAGTAACTGTCCTGTACTCTTCGACTCAGTGTAGGGGGATCAAACACGCAGATATTTGTGCTGCTGTGACAACACAACGTAAAATCTTTGAATTCAAACTGAATAAAGTGCAAAGCTAAACACACACACACTTCCTCAATTCTCTCAGCTCTAACTGGATTATACCACATGCTCATAACTATCACAGTTATATTGTCAGCTGTGCAGCTGTTTCACAAGTTCAAGATATTTTCAGTAACAATGTGAAAAATGTCATCACAGCCTCATAGCTGAAAGTGTCAACTGCACATGCACTGCAAACTTTTAGTTTTCCTAATAAGAGTGTGGTGATCTCTATTTGATCAAAGGCAGAAGTGAAATGTCACACTAGCTGACCCTATAACTGTGACATACAGCTAAGAAAGGCCTTGGTTTATAACTCCTGGACATGCACACTCATTACAGATGGTTTTGTGTAAGAAATTTGCATTTGAGAAGTGTTGCCCAAGCAACCATTTGTGATAATAATCCAGTTTCGTATGAAGATGTTTTGACATAACACACCTCTTCACTGCTGATTTTAAGTCTTTTAGCTGATAATCCTTGAGCACAGAAATGCAGCTGCATTCAAAGAGCTGATTAGCAGGAGGGAGCATGCTGTGCGACTCTTTACACGTTACCCAGGAGACTGACAGAAGGTTTGTTACACCTTCTAATTAACTGATAACGAGAGTAGTCTTGTCGCACAAGATTGGGGATGCCACTGAGCTAGTCTGAGGAGATCCTTCATTATCTATTCCTCAAACTAATTTTCACACTAAGGCTACACGTACGATTATAAAAATTATCAATTAACTGAGTAATGATTTGATGTAACAAAAAAAAACTGGGTCATTTGATAATTTTAGGATACACATCAAAACAGTGTTTATCATCTTACACCAGGGTGCAACCGCTGTTTCAGCTCCTCGCCACGTAATGTGCAATTTATACTTCTGCACTGTGTGGACCCTATGGTGTCGCCTGCACGAGTGGACGTCACGATTCTCAGCATTTATAGTGCAATCTCACATGTGAGAAACGAAGAAGAATAAAAACAAAAACTCCTCACTAATTTTATTTGGAAATTATTTTCAGGCGTCTCCACGAGTCTTACCTGCTGCCATGTGTATAAGAACGCTTTTGCCCGGCCTAAGATTGGCCATCTCAAACAGCATCATGTAGGCGGTCATGTAGTTAATAGTTAAAGCAGCACCTTCCTCAAAACTCATCTCCTCGGGCATAAGGAAGGTGCGGTCAGCGCTCACGACAGCTACTTCCTGCCACATGCCGCTGCGGGCCAATGCGATGACACGATCGCCAACCTGAGGGAAGGAAAGAGGGGACAGGGAGAAGGTGCTGTGAAGTCAAACTAAAACACAGACGTTCACAGCTGTGGAATGATTCATTTCTTCATATCAACTTAATACGGGAAGCTTAAAAGTTTTATTTAACAAAATTATAAATCAGTAAACACAAATTACACCTGATGCTAATCTGAAAGTAAAAAACAAAAGTGGGGAAGTTAAATTAGTGCTTTTTAAACTTTCCTGTCATTCAGCTTAGTTTCACTCTGATTAGTTTTCCTCCTGTGGTCATCTATGCCCCACTTTCAGCAGCTCAGTGCCCCACATTTTGAAACCTGGCGTTCTATTGATCTTTGTAGAAAGTACAAAACAACTGCATATTTCCACAGTGGGGGAAGAAACCTCAGACTAATATCTCAAAGGCTGAACAATAACAGGCAAAGTCTGTAGAACCAAAAGTAGGGAAACTGAGCGCCTGTAACTTGAATAGGCATCGTTTCTAAAAAGATAAACAAACGGTGAAAAGAATCGCATTTGCTCCATTTCTCATACAGTGCTGTGCAAAAATCTTCAGCCACCCTTTATTTCTTTACATTTTTGCTCTCAAGGACTTTATTATTTTGTGGTCTCGAGCAATAGTTCTCCAGGGTTTCTGGAGGTCTTTCCATGTTTTTCTTTGGACATTGGGTTTTTTTCCCCTCCAGTTCTAACGGGAAAAAAAACCCAAGTCAGTCTTGTGATTATTAGAGATTTACATTTCATGCATTCTTTCCAAAATACATTCTCACTACATTGTCTGAGTCCACAAACTTCTGTGCCTCAGTGAAACTCACAGCACCCTCTCAAACAAACTAAAACCATTAAACAAGACGACATTTTAACATTCATTCTCTGGTCATGGGGACATCAGATATGGGGGCTTATGGGAAATGCTGTTCATGTTTAACGGCCTTCCTAAATTCAAAGAGTCATATGACCAATGTTGCGAAAAGTTCCAAAAATGTGAGGGGTGCAGGAAAGCAGCCTGATCTGATGATGAATGCTGCAGTTTCCTGCTAAAACAGCTTCAAGAGCTGAGTCACACCCACTTCCTGCTGCACACAGCCCATGACAATAGACAGATGACACACACAAATATTTACACTCGCAAACACAGTAAACACACACATACACATCCACATTTGGTATGCGTGTGTGCCCCAATTTTTGGAGAGTTATTGTAAAAGCCTCAACTTCCACCTCAGATGACACGCTCGATTTCTCAACCCCTGCACTTGTGAAACATTAAAAACTTGCAGGATCAACTCAAAAATTCATAATAGCCTGTTTTCCCCCTTTCTTAAAGAAGGGCTGAGTTCATTTCTTGGAAGGTTGACATAAAGTGAAGTCACTGCAGAGACTACAGAGTGGAAATAGGACAGTGAAAACCTGCTGCTCATTTGAGTCAGTCTTGACAAAAACTAGCGCCACGCCTGGTTTTCTGCAGCTCATTTTAGCGCATCGAAATCTGTCTTTGCCACTAAAGCATCTCAGTAGCCGAGAGAAAGAGCAGATCTTCATCCATAATTCAGAGTCGTGTGAAAACAAAAGCACATCCTCTTAATTCTAAACTTTTCATAACAGGGGAGAAGTAAGCAAACCCCACTGACTCAGTAGCTCGTAGAAGCAAAGCTAGCAGCTGTAGCTTGACAGTCATTTGCTGTATGACTTTCAGTCATCACAGCATTTCAGTCAGGTTGCAGTCTGAACTTTGACTTGGTCATTGTAAAACCTCGACTCTTTTCCTCTTTCAGACAGTTTGTTGCAGATTTGCTGCCATTCTTGAGATCGTCATGTTGCAGGACTCGATTTGGGCCAAGCTTTGACTCTCAGACAGGTAGCTTCACATTCGACTAGAATATTTTGGTATACAGAAACATTTGTGGTCACCTAAATGACTGCAAGCAACAAGCCCAAATTATCACCTCTACCACCATGCTTGACAGTTGTATGAGGTGTTTATGGTGATATGCTGTGATTGTTGGTCACCAAATGTGTCACTGTATATTACACCCAACCTTGGTCTTGTCTGTACAAAAGGCATTATCCCAGAAGTCTTTGCAAATCTCAGCTGTGCTGAACAAGCCACACTTGCTCAGTCTTTTTCATAATTATACTGTCATCAAGTTTAACAATTACCATGCTAACTGAGGCTGGTAAAGTCTGAGATGCAGCCCACTCCCAGTTTCTCCAAGCAACGGTAAAGCGTGACCTTGGTGAGTTCGCTGGGACCTCCACTTTTGAGAAGAATTGTGGCATTGTGCTAACATGCACCTGAATGCTCAGACCAGCAAATTGCCAAAGACTGTTTTTGTATACTTTTAAACATGCAGAGCTCAGTTAATGAAGTGAATGTGATTAGCAGCACCTGGCTGCTGCTGAGCCTGTAATTCTATGGAAGCAGTAAAGGTGTAGCTAGTTTTTCCAAACGACTGCATACCATTCTGACCGTTTGTGCATTTTACAGCAGCCAATCATACAGATTGTTTTGTTTTTACGTTCAAGACTAACACATGCTCTAAACCAAAAACTAAATTAAAAAAAAATAAATATAAAAAAATCTGCAAAAGCTACGTGAAAATGGAAAATGTGTGCCTTACACTAAGAAAGTTTAGCGAAATGGTTCCCAACTCCCTCCAGTATTTACGTAATCTAAATGTTTATAGTATAGCATGTAAATACTCCTAGGACAGATTAAATGCCTTGGAAAGAAAATGCAGTTAAGTGCATCGATAGCTTAACATTTGCACCACATGCACCAGACCAGAAAGCATGCGCTGTGCCGACCTAAACACATCGCTTCGCACATCAAGTCAATTAAAGCCCATATTTGTCAAACAGGTGGCATCTTGCATCCTTTCTCAGGCAGTCAGCTGGAATGCTGGAACAAAAACTGCTGCTCCCATCTTCCTGAAATAGCAGTAAAGGTGTGGGGTACAATCGTATATATTGTGCTTTTATTTTAGCATCACTAACAAATGGAAACTGGAAAGACAAGAGAAGCTGCATAACAAACCTAAACAGTCTTCTTATGAAACAGCCACACCCTGAAGCGCTCTCATCTGGAGCCTCGCTCCAGCCTCTCAGTATCAGTCTCTGAAAACACTCTGGCATCCCTAAATGTTATTGTCTGCACTGCAGTCCCACCCACATCCTTACACTAACCTTAACCAACTATCTCGCATGTTAACCTTTAAATTCCTGTTGGGATTTCTCACTGCTTCCTGCACTGCTGCGGCTGGTGCTTTGTGGTGTCTTGTGTTTTGATGCTTCCTTCCAAAAAGGAAGTGTTGGAATGAATATGATCCACAAAAATGGAGGGAATGGAAAGAGAGGAGGAGAGCAGTAAGTGGTGAAGAAGGGGGAGGAGGAGGGAAATTCCATGCTGACACTTCAGGATTGGGAGGACTTTCAGTGATTCTTAGAAAATACACATAATGAAGCTATCATGCAATTAACTGCATGGATAAAGAAAGAAAAGCTGGATCTGGTGGAAGAATATTCAAGTCCTTTGCAAACAAACAGAAGTAACCTCACTGTTAGGCCTTCTCTAGTTCACACACACTCTTATCTTAACATCTTATTCAAATGAGGATGATACAGAATACAGATGCGCCCCAGACACAGAAACAATAATGAAAGTGGATTTTACATAATCAAGGTCCCTTTGCAATATTGCGCTGCTAATTTACAGGGATGAGTTCCAAATTGTTTAAACCACTAGAATAGATTTCATCCAAGTTTATGATTACCTTTCATTGGCAGTGTTGTGTTTTTTGTGCACTGCTAAACAATCAAGTCAAACACACAGCAGTAAATCTGCACCCGAGCCAGATACATGCAAGACTGAAGATTAAAAACGTGTGCGGAGCTGCTTTTTCTGTCACACAGCAGGTATCGGGACCCTAATGATAGAATCAATAAGGCATCTGACCTTTAAACAGACTCGATAGTGGTGCTGGAATCCATAGAAACCTAATCTACCATCTTACTTGGTGTTCAAAGAGCCTGCAAATGCAGTGATCATTCTTGTTAGACAAGAATCTGAGCTATGAGACCTCCCTGTATGACACAAGCTTTATGACTCCAACATGATGTCAGTACATAACAAGCATAAACTGGGGCACTGATTTACTGTGCAAAACTCCCAGAAAGGTCTCATTTTCCTTCGACTCATGCAGATCTTAAAACAAGCAGTTTCTTTGTTTCTGATGTCAACATTAAAAAAAATTTAAAGGTTAAGATCAACATTCATCCACAACTGCTGCCTGGAAGTAATCCATTGCCAAGACTTGCATACAAACCAAATAATGCACCTACTGAACCCAGTAGGCTGGCTCAATAGTGCCGTTGGTCATGTGTGAGTGTTTTCCACCTTCCATTAGTGCACACAGAACATAAGAAACTCTTGTTAGATGGAAAAACAAAAAAACCAAAAAAAACCAAAAAAAAAAAACCCCTTCCTCTTTTAATTTCTGTGCAAACAAATCTGAACCAACAAGTGAAAAGTTACAGAACTTCTGCAAAAGGCATTAGCATATAAATCCATGAAGGTTACTTGCGATGAGTCACTTTGACGTTATCTTACACATACCACTGTAAAACCAAACGCAGTGCATAAAAGCAATGACCTTTGGCCACTGAAAGAGCTTTGTTACTTGAGTATGTGTTTAAACTGTGCCATAATGTAGCTGTGAGGCGCATGCAAGGTTCAAAGAGGCTAAAATCAGCAGCTCTCTAAATATAATCGAGTATAATTGCCAACATCAGGTGTTACAGCCTACGAGTTTCCATCAGTTTCAAGAATTTAAAAGGAGGCACACACTCACTTGGTTTAGAAATGCGCCTTTTCATCAGAGAAGAAAATACACGTAGCTTCTTTTGTGCAGGGGAGAAAATGTTAAAAACGCGTCAAGGCCAGACTGTCACTCAAACACGGTCAGTTTTCATAAGTGTCACACTTTCTAGCAGCTGCTCAAACGAACACACTACGATTAAGGTTGTTTATTGAAATGTCGCTGCTTGAGTGCCAAAGACGAGTCTGTGGTACACAGAAAGGAAACAGCCAGTCCAAACTCACGTCAGCTATAAATCTGATTATGCCTTCTGAGATTTGAGAGGAACTAAAATTAACAGCTATTAAAAGAGATTTCAGTTCACGGTTTTCACTAAAGAAACGTGGAAAGTGATGACAGCAGCGCTCTGGGTTGGCGTTTGGAAAAGATTACACGCGTCACGCACTGGCAAGAAATGCCGAAAAATGAAAGGCTCGGATACTTTGCTTGGCAGCTGCGGAGCCGCTGATCTGACGCTCTTTCATGACCACAGTGGAATTTTGTGGGTGTGGGGAAAGCATTTAGCAGGCCTTTACTCACTTTCCTGTCATTCACATCCTCCCCGACCGCTTCAATGACCCCGGAGCCCTCCATTCCCATCGTGACGGGCGGGGAAGGCAGCAGCTCGTACAGCCCCTGCCTGGCCAGCAGCTCGGCGAAGTTCAGCCCGCATGCCTTGACGCGCACCAGGACCTCTCCTGCCTTCAGCTTCGGCTTGGCCATCGTCTTCACCTGCAGCTTGACTTTGTCGTAGCCCCCATGTCCCGTGAGTACCAGAGCCCGGAAGGAGAGCGGCTTCTCCTCAGCGGCTGGTGTTGCAGCTGGTGGTTCTGCTACAGCAGCTGGTGGTTCTGCTACAGCAGCTGGTGGTTCTGCTACAGCAGCTGGTTCTGCTGCAGGGCTGCTGCTGCCTGACTCCTGCTGAGGTGCATCCGAAGCAGCTGAGGGAGGCTCATCAGGCTTTTTCTCCTGCTCAGGCTGTTGCTGCTGAGTTGGACCCTCTTCGCCAGACATGATAACCACTTTCTAAGTGCGCTTTTAAAGCTTTTCAGTTTGACAGTCGCGCCTGTTTGAGCGTTTCTTTCCAAACACTCCAAGAACGTTTAGTGCAAATTTTCTAGTATAAAAATGTGAAATAAGAGGGTGTTTCCTGCAGAGTCGAGTCCTCAGTAAGATGTGCGCGGTTTCCTGTGTATGCGCCTAGATCAACAAGTGCCCAGAGTCAAGAGCGGCGTATTTTATACAAGTTCCCAGAGTGATTTTCACAATAAAATACGGATGCCAATTTACCAAAACGTTTCTTTTCTCTTCTGTTCTTTCTCATTTTTGATGTGGCAGCTAAAATTGAATCCAATCCCGCAAGATTTAGATGAGTTTGTTTCAGGTTGTGCAGGTTAAAAAAAAGAAGAAAAATTATGGCACCCATGAAGACCTGTCGAGAACTGATTTTAAAAAGTCTAAAAAAAAACAACTTCCTCAGGCAATGCATTCATGTCCAATATTTTTCAGGGGATGAAAATGCTGAACACGAAGATTTGCCGACTAAGTAACATAAAAATAAACAATTCATTTCTAATAATATCCGCGTTTTCCTGCATGAGGACTTTAAACACACAAGCATAACAACATTGGATCTACACAACACTTTTTCGGGTACTCAGAGGCGTTAATAGACAAAACTGCTGCTCTTTGCATTCACTGAGCTCCACATAATTGAACCATTTTTATATTTCTAACCCAAAAATTGGCAGAGATAAGTATAAAAGCGATCTTTATAATCATGTTTCTGCAATGTGTCTAATTTCAAATGTGCTAAATATTCGCTGTGGACATGATCATGGGGTGTTTTTTTCTTTTCTTCTCTCTGGAGTTTATTTTTATAGTCCATCATCAAAGTAACTTCCGGTTCACTTCTGCCTCCAGGTGGCTTACTTGACATATTTAAAACGTGACCGATATGTGTTGTTGGCAAAAAGCTCAGAGACAAGAGCCAAAGAGCCGTGGAGAGCGTCAAAGCCCGGACACTGGAGCCCTGGAAAGAGAAGTGGGATTATTAAGATTACATAATAGTCAGGAGTTAATAAATGTGAATAAATTATGTTCTCAAATATAAGTCAAATGTTTTTGCAATACAAATTACTTTTAAAATGATTATTTAGCGGAATTTGAAAGCTATAGGAACCAATATGCCCCGGAAGCTGCACATTTGAGGTTATACATGAAAAAAAAAAAGCCTTACTGTAGAATAAACATCATTCTAATGTATTTAAAGCCACAGCTCTCCCCTCCACACACACTTTGTGCACACTCACACACTCACACTCCTGTGGTTGGTACAGACAGGAAGTGGGGACATGGTGAGAAAGATAAGAGTTGCCTTTTAAAGGGGCAGAAAAGTCAAACCAAACACTTTGCAATATATGTCTTGATGCCTTCTCAATCATCCAGGAAAGTAAATCTCCAAAAGTTGATTCTGTTCATCTGGACATAGCGTTTTGTGAGAGAAACGTTTCGTCACTCATCCAAGTGACTTCTTCAGTCTCAGCTGACTGTAGTTTTCCCCAATCTTAATCGTTTCTTCCACAAAACGCTACGTCCAGATGAACAGAATGAACTTTTGGAGACTTTGCATTATATATCTATATAGACATAAGGTAGGGTACAGCCTTCATGCCATAGACATCCAGTAAAAAAAAAAAATCTGGGGCGACTGAGTCAGATTCATTTCACTCAATGGGCCATGGGTCAGACAAATAAAAGGCATCAAGTTCAGGGACATGTTCTTGTTAAAGTATTTTTGAGCAACTTCTTAAGGCAATAGATGAAAACAGATGAGATATCTTGAAGAAAGTGATTAAAATTACAACCCTTAATCTCACTGGGGATGCTGGGATTACAGTTTACAGATTAGGCATAAAACCCTCACATGTACAGTTTCTTTAACAAAACAGTGAAAGTATTTTATCTCAACGCCTCACTATTTACACTCCTGTGCACAAGGTTAATACTGGCATCAGCAGGCTGTGTGTTATAGTGCATTTTGTGAAAAAGCAAAGTACTTAATGACTTCACTGCAGCTTTCACACTGGGTCTTTTCTATCTGAGAACTCTGGCCTTGTACATAGCCTCACACCACACGACTGGTGCAAATACGATGTTAACTGAAAACACAAAGAACTGTGGTTGCTAACTTTGATGTGAGGGGAAGTAAGCACTCTCAGATGTTCTGTGCTTAGACTTCGGTTTTACACCCCCTCACTGCTTAAAAGCTATTGACTACTATAGTTTAACTGCCTTTTCAGCTTTGCTGAAGCTAAAGTAATCAGTCTCTTCTCCATCTTCCAGCTGCTCCCTTGTCACAGCAGATTATTTGCATCCATCTCATCCTATCTGGAGCATCCTCCTCTGTCACACCAATCCTCTGCATGACCTCTTTCACTAGATCCATGAATCTTCTCTGAGGTCTTTCTCTTTTCCTCCTGCCTGGGATCTCCATGGTCAACATGCTTTGTAAAGTATATCCACCATCTCTCCTCTGCACATGTCCAAACCATCTCAGTTAACAGTTCACTGTTCTGTAGTGAATCCAAAACCCATCATGAGTACCTGCATAAAACAAGTCAGATCCCCATAACAACTTAATGTTTTCATCTTGATGCATGCTCAAGCATCCAGGTAAGTTAATGTTTTCTTTCTTTCCCCTGTCGTTCACCTATTGATCATGTTTACATGTCCATTTGATCATTTTTGTGAAGACAGACAAGTTAAAAGAAGGGCTGATGCATATCTTTTTCCTCATAATCAAATATTAGGATGTTTCCTTGGCAGAGGACGCCCGCTTTAAGTGTCTTTTTACTCACATTGTCTTTGCACAAAATAAACTTGTATCTGCTGAGACTATCAAACATACTGTTAATAAATTCAGAACATATGGTTTCCTTTTACATGTCACATTAAACTCTTGACGAGGCAACATTTTTAGTTTTCCAAGGACAATTTGACAGTTTACTTTCTTTCTGATGTTTTAGCAAAAGCAGAAAAGCGCACAATGGCTGTGGGATTTAGTAAAATACTGGAAAACAAGCTATTTTTTCTCTTTCTCTTCTCTCTTTTTTGACCAGAAGATGGAGCTAACAGGCTGCAAATGTTCTTTAGAAGTTGTAATGCGCTGAGGCAGATCACACAGATCTTATCCCTGGTAACAAAGTTCAGAATGAAGCTGGCATCTTGTGTTTATATACAAAAGAGCAGATTAGTGATGTGGGGGTGTCACACCAGAATCCTTCTATCAGCAGCAGTGTTAAAAACCTGACTGTCACTAAACTGTGAAGACTTGCAAAGTAAATCTGTAATCATAAAGATAATGATTTTGCTACCATGGAGTATATTCTGTATATTTGTCCTGATTCTGCTCTGTGACTTTATATCAGTAACTCAAAGTGACAGTTCATAAATCTATATAAAGTAGACGTGATTAATCTGGCTTTTTTCATTCAGCAGATATTCAGTTGTTTTGAACAGAGATATATAAACCCACCTGGGTGGATATACGACGCGGGGGGTGGCGCTGTGTCAAGCTGGGCAGAGTCTGTTATAGAAAGACGTGAACAGTTGCAAGTTTTCATTCAAAATAATAGACTGTTAGCCCGGCTGTATTAGCGCAATAACAGCAGCTGCTCGCAGGGTTAAGCTGCTTTTCTAGCATGACGCGGATGGAATACACTGAGCGTTAATGTTGTTTACATGGCCAGCACCACGTAGGCTTTAAATGTGAAAAGCCAAACAGGAATCTGCATTTTAAGGACGTGACTTTGACCGAAAGCATCAGCTGTGCGCCTCACTTGACTGGAAGAAGCAGTGGAGCGCAGCAGCGCGCAGGGCATGTAGCCGAAACTACACCAGACTGTGGAGTTGAAGTTTTCTTTTGTTTTCTTTTGTTTTTTTCTTTACCCGGAGTGTTTTATTCCATCTGTGGGAAAAAAAATAAACATTTAAAGCTGCTCTTCGACATTATTATTTGCTTGGAGCTAAATGACAAGGAGGTAGCGACACAGAAGCACTCAGTGATTTAAACAGGGGAAACCATGGAGAGCAAGGGATTACTTCGCTGTAAGATTGTGGTTGTCGGGGACAGCAAGTGTGGCAAGACGGCTCTCCTTCACGTTTTTGCCAAAGACTCGTACCCAGAGGTAAGTCAGCATTTATTAGAAATAGAAATACGCACAGCAGCCCTGAATGGTGCGACGGCACAGGTGCGTAAAGTCCCCGAAACCACGCGGCAGTGTTTTCACGTAGAGTGAGATCGCTTCAAGAAGGCTTGACATTGTGGATCATTGTGGGAACTGATTGATACCTAGTTAAATGTGTGGCCTGTAAACATTTATTATAATGTATTTGTGCCGCCAAAAATATCATGGAAGTTAAAACTCGAAACTGTAAATGGATGTTCTCTTTTTTCTTTTCTTTTTAAAGAAACATTATGGTGTTCTCGTTGTGTATTATTTCATCATGTCAGGATTTTACCGGGGTTTGTGTTAAGCCTCATCTAAAGTGATGCAACAGCATCATGTAAATTAATAACATAATTAGAATTCAGTGGCCAGTTATCACTGAATTTTTTTTGCTTACGTGCGCTTTTGCGCACCGTGTCCGTCTGTTGATGTGGGACTTTGCAGGTTTGACCAGAACAACAGAATAACCGCCTGGGAGCTAGATTGTGTGCTGTGAGACGCGAGATATTAAACCCGGGAGTGTGTAATGTTTTATAGTGGTGACCGAAAACCGAATAGAGGCAAAAAGTTCGCACAAGTAATACTTTGTCTCTCAGAAGTAGTACTCTGTCTTCTTTACTTGATTACATAATTTTAATTACACCAATAAGACATTAATAAAGTAAAATATATATATATATATATATATTAATATATATATATTATATATACTTAGTATATATATATATATATATATATATATATAATATATATATATCTTTTTAAGAACTAGTTTATGACAAAAAACTTACAGATTGTGGATGGATAAACCCCAAAGCATACTTTTTCAGCAAAACTAGAAAGGAATGCAGACTAAACTCACTAACAACAGGAAATGTGTTTAGTGAAGAAGGAAGAACTTGTGTTCCAAAGGAGGAGAATTTTTATGTGATGCAGGAAATGCATTCTGTCAGACTCTTGAACTGTTGGGATTAATCAAACCAAAGCTTTTTGAACTAAAGTTCAGAACTTGCAAATAGGTCAAAGCAAAGCATTGGACTCATCTACTTTCCACACACACACACACACACACACACACACACACACACACACACACACACACACACCATCTCTCGCCTCTTGACATTCACAACTGCACTTACCATCCCCACAGCAGCTATTTGAATTAATTAGGAATCTGACTGTTTTGTCATGAAAATCACACCGTCTTTCTTTTTTACAGTGGGCATATCATCTCCTCCAAGCTTTGATCTAATTTTAGCCACCACACGCCTCTCGTTTCAGAATTACGTTCCCACGGTGTTTGAGAATTACACGGCTAGCTTCGAGATTGAGAAGCAGAGGATCGAGCTCAACATGTGGGACACATCAGGTGAGATTCCCAATCATCTCTTTATGTTCTCCTTTCAACTCAAGATTATCACACCAGAGTGATGAAAGGTGTGCCGCATCATCAAGCCGTGATGAGGTTACTGAGCGAGGAGCTCCAGATCGGCAGACAGCTGACTCCTTGGAGTGTTCCGCAACTTCCAGGCTGTGGGCCAAAAACATGAACAACCACAATGTGTCAGGATAATCTGTTGAGAGTACTGACTGTTGTTTTTTTTTTTTTTAATTTCAAAATGAATTAATCTAGTCTGGGACGCAGAAACATAACTTGTGTGTATTTATATAACTTCAGTCCTACTTCAGAGCTCATCTGACACTTTCAGCAGCAGCTGAAGTGTTATGTGAGGCCTCTGAACAGCTTGTTATTCAACACATACCTACTCCGAGTAACAACTACAGCTAATCAACACATGAAAATGCAAATTAATTGCCTGCATACATGATTTTGATGAGGATTTTGGCATCTTGACTGAATTCATGCAACATGGCACCAGTTTATTTCAGATAACAAGTGTTCTCTGTCCACTTGTAGCGCTGAGAGCTTGCGAAGCTGTTGCACAAACTCTTAAATGTGTTCACTGAACATTTTTTGATTTACAAAGTCATTATATCTTTTCAAGATTTCACTTTGGAGAGATGATCAGACGGAGGGCCTCTATGGGTCTCCAGATGTGCATTAACTCTCTCCCATTTTAGCCTTTAGACCCCTTCATGTTTCATTTCTACTTACAAAACTCCCCAAAACTTGTTCTCACACAGCGTGAGAGCAGCTTTACTGCAAAGTGCTCCATTAACCTCCACCCGTGCAGACAGGGAGACCAGCTAGGCAAGCTGGAGATTAAGAGCTGCTGCAGCTGCCGAGGCTGCTTTGCGGTGGGTGAGGCCGCTCTGCGGTGTTTAAACAACACCCTGCGAAATTACCGGCTGGCTCACGCACACACCTTTCCCTCACTAAAACACTTAAACAGTAATTTACTTCGCCTCGGAAAGAAATGCAATTCACCTTTTTGTGCGAAGCAGGTGCCGTTCAGAATTGTTGTGTCACATTATTGGAATCTGAGCGGACATGACGCTCCCAGTTGTGAATGAGTTTATGAGGTGTGAGGTAAAAGAAGGGCCAGCTTCTGTCAAAAAACTCCATAAACATGTATAAGACAATAAAATCTGCTTATTTGTGCTACTGTGAAAGAAAAAGAGGAATTAGATTGTAATGTGCATCACTTTAGGAGGGTTTACAGAAGGATTTACTCAAGTCAGAGGGATTTTTCTTTATATACGGGCACCCCAAAATGTTGCATGCCTAACTGAAATGGATTTAAAAAGCAATACTATCTGATTTTATTAGAATTTTTTATACAAAACTATATTATAACTAATAAATGGTACTAAAAGCTATAAAAAGAAGCCAATTCTGCAAGCACCAGTGGTTACAATATTAGTTTTGTGTGCTCATTAGATGCCTTGATAAGAATCAGACGAGAGAACTTTTATTATACAAAGACATGGCCCCATATTGAGCAGCAGTGGTTAACGGGAGCTGATCCAACTCTGACCTTAGGTGGCTTCTTCCAGCTCTCTTTAAGTGAGGAGGAGACATGTGTGTTGCCTTGCAGCACCCCTGCCAGCTATTCTGGGTTTGTGTCAGGAGACAGGTGCATCGGCAACTACATCAGTAACACCACAATTCCCTCTGGTACCTGCTGCGTTTTACTAATAGCTGAACGGGGGGTTACAGTCACCTGGTGTGCTTACATGGAACTTTCTGTATATACACTGCTGCAATACCCTTGACTTTTAAACTTGCTCCTGCTTACTTTATGCAATCACAGATTTATGTGATTTGATAAAGAACATGCTTTAGCTGATATGTGTGTTTGTGACATGTGGCATGGCAGTGTGTGCAGTTTGTTTAACCGCAGGTGAACTGACTCAATGAAATTGAAGTTGTGGATGAAACACTAAATATAAAAAAAACCCCAATCCCAAGCTTCAGAGCACCAGAGGTTTCAAATTTAAAAGAGCAAAAACTCATCACACATTTTAAGCTATGAAGCTTGAACTCCAGTGTGGATGACAGGGGAGGAGATAAGAAGAGAAGGATCATGTTGAGTTGTTGTAGAGGCTCACAGATAGGAGAGTGTATTAGGCAAGGTGCCAGAAGCGGTCTCTGAGCTGCCCGCTTATTGTGCAGAAACAAACAGTGGATTTAATTAATCAGGCACTTGCTGTGTGACCGAACACTTGCCCCCTGTCTCTTTCATTCTTCATCTTGCCACACAACCCACCTCCTGCTTCCCTCTGCTACATCCAAACATGCTTGTAGTTTAAACTCCCTTCCTTGTAGGTTAAACTCTTTTTTCCCCCCTGCCAATTTAAACTTTACCCTGAATTTATTGCCCACTGGCTCCTTACACTTCCTCAGTCTTTCAGTCATTGTCATGTTGCTCTGTTTCTGTCTTCAGTCATGTGGCGCTGCAGGTGAGACCAAGTTGAGATCAAGCTCAGATAAATGGCAATGGCATTCCTGTAAAAAAAGAGACTCTTTCTAAATGGTTCTGCACCATTTCTATCAAAACAAGGCTGGAGTTGGTATGCCATCACAAAACTAAATCAATGAAAAAGAAGTGCATTGAGTGTATTGTAGTTAGAATAAAATACCTTCTATGTCTCCTCATCATGACACAGAGACTCATTCACTGTCCTGTAGTCCTGTTGGCTGGATTTTTGCAACTCATTATCATAAAGATGTTGAAAAAGAATCTCCAGTTAATCCAAAACGGTGCAATGAGACTTCCATTGGCCATGCATTAAATAAATAACACTGACTATTTTCGTCTGGGCCTCCAAACTCCGCAGATTGAGCCCCATCATATCTTAATGATGGCATAGTATTATATTATCCCAACAGAGCACTTTGCTCGCCGACTGCAGACTTACTTGTGGTTTCTAAAATTTCTAAAAGCAGATTTCAGCTCCTGTGGAACCACCTCAAGAGACAGACACCCTATCTACGTTTAGGATCAGAATAAAACATACTCTTTGATAAGGCTTATAGCTGGGGCTTGATCAGGTGACCAGGATCCATCTATTAGTTATGCTGCTACAGGCTCAGACTGCTGCGGGACTTCATGCAATACACTCAGCACTTCCTCTCCACTCACCTCTTGTTACTCCCCATATATCTCATTAAATTCTTGTCTTATTTCTTCCTTAGTCTGTGTTTTATCCTGTCTCCCTTTGTTCTTTCAAACTCCTCACCCCCCACCACCTCCTAAAACCAGTTGAGGCTGATGGCTGCCTCTCCCTGACTCTCATTCTGCCGGAGGACTCTTCCTGTTAAGAGGGAGTTTTTCCTTCCCACCATTCCAAAGTGATTGCTCATATGGGTGATCAATTTATTGTTTGTGCTTTATGCCTAATACTGTAGGATCTTTACCTTACAGTAATGGCTTGGATTGACTGTTTTTGTGAATGTGATTTATAAATAAAGCTGTTTTGAACTGGTTTGGATACTTTAGTATTTATCTAACCAATCAACAGTGACTCCCAGAGCAATGCTGTCTGGTTTATGCAACATGGGATGAATGCAAAGTTAATCACTGGTTTTAGTACAAGATGATGATAGACTGGATCTGATTTCGAATCACTGATGTGGTTGATTCATTCAGAGGTCTTGAATGAAGATATTTCCCCCCCCCAAAAAAAATCTCTAACTTTCAATGGTTTAATCAGTATTTGCATATACAGAGATCAGCCTTGAGGTTAAATAAATAACACTGACTATGTTTGTCACAATGCAATTCAAGACTGGGCCTCCAAACTCGGCATATTGATCCTCTACATAAAAAACTTAATTCACAAAGGCCCCCACACATTACAGATATTACCTAAAGGTATAAGTATACCCCCAAAGATGGATCGGAGATGTTTTTGTTAGCAGCAGGCGTGGCTACCCAATATGAGGTAGGCATTTTTAATGCTTTGGGTGAATGGTATGGGCTTTTATTCTAATTCATCTTCATAAAAAGCCTCTGCAATGTTTAATGGACAATGAATCCCATGGAGTCATCAGATCACAATAAAAAAAATAAAAAAAAACAACTAGAAAATAAAAGTAGTCTAAAATTGCAAGCATTATTGATTATGATGACACAGCAGTTGTGTAGCAAGAACTTGTTACTCTTCAAATAAAAAACAAATAAAAGTGCTTAAAAATCTGATCCCAGCTGACCTAATTTTGTCATAACAGTTTATATGTCTAGATTTGCCCTTCTCTGCAGTATTCTCCTCCTCTCTTTAATTTCATCGATTCTTCCTAATATCCCCTCAGGCTGCCAGCCTCCCACCCGGCTCCTTCTCTGTCTCTGTCTCCAACAAGTCAAGGTCAGGAGTCCCACTGTATTGGGGCAGTGCCCTCTCAGCACTCTTGCTCTTGATTAGCTTACCTTGCGTTTTCTTTGTCTGTCTCTCTATCCATCTTTATCTCTTCCTCACTTTTCACTCACTCCTTTTCTCATTTCCCATACTTCTTTCTCCCAGATTCCGGCATATGGCTCACTGTAATCTGTCTTTATACGCAGCGACAAAAAAAAAAAAAAAAAAAAATACTGAAGCAAAGCATCCTGGAAGCAGCAACAAATCAGTCAGAATGCACAGTTAGGTCCTTAGATATTTGGACGATGGCATAATCTTTGTCACAATAAACCCAAACAGTGGGTTTCTTGATGATTTTTTTTATTTAGGGTCATTATCAAGGCTCAAAATTACAGACTAAGACAATTCTAAATATAAGGATTGTTTTTTATACCTGGATGAAAATCCTTTGCAGTCAGTGACTGTGTGAAGTCTCAAACCCTTCATTTTGCTCAATAGCCCTGTACACTACAGAATTCAACCTGCTACTACTATCAGTGGTCATATCATCAATAAGCAGTAGCTACATGGGCCCCATACATGCAATCTACATCTGCATACATTCTGCAATCCTCCACTTTAGTGTTTTTCTGAGTTCCTTCAGGCTGAGCTTTGTTTGTTTTTTAAAGATAAAAGTAGCAGATTGTTGATTTGACCACTCCTGATATTTTTGCTGTTTCTCTGACAGGTTTTATACTGTGTACATATATACAGTATTTTTTAGCCTGAAACCATGAAACTTGTAGCTGCTTTGGAATGCAAATGTCCTACTGTAAAACCCAGACAATGGTTTTTACAGGGATGAGGAAGTAAAAGAGCAAGAAAACAAAAAACCAAAAAATCCTGTAGAGCCAAGGATGGCTTGCCAACAATGAGCTCAGGAATGTCTTCAGTTTGGATGTTGGATACTGTTGTGAATTCCGGCAACAACTTGCACTGCACTGGTGCTAGGCTTGGTTCTGCCTTTCAGATAGGGAATGATCTCAAATGTGCTTATGGAACATTGTATTCATTTACAAATGAGAGTCAAACCTCTCACAGCATGTGCACATTTGCACTTACTGCAAATGTGCAGACTTGGCAGCTGTCTGCAACTGAAACAAAGAAGGCTGAAATGACATGGTATGGATTTTTTGCGAGATGGTGGAAGAAGATTGTCATGGAAAAATGGGCAAAGGTGAAGCAGAGGCAAATTGGAGCTGCGAAATAAGTAGTGCTCGACTGAGTGAGATAACGACCCCTCCTATTAACGAAGTCTGTTATGAACAACAGCTTAATTATATTGGATGCATTGGAAGATGTGAACTGCTTAAACAAAATCAAACTAGCATCACAAGCGGCGTGGAAGATGTTTGAAAGTCTGCTGTGTGTAGACGTCCAACAGATCAATCAGATTTTGCACTGCTGTTGAACACAATGTCCACACAGAAGTATCCCATAAGTGACTGAAATCATGGAAAATCAGTGATGATGGTCTCCTCGATTTGCATTGGACCTTGTATTGAAAATTCCAGTGAACAGCGTACAAAAGCAAAAATAACCATAGATATTTTATTTGCTTAATATGCCATGGAATAACAAGGGAGCAGGTCTCACCTGACCATGAAACTGCTTGTCAGTTCATTACCTTTGAGCCTCTGAACATAAAAATGGCTGTAATCCCTAAACAGATATCACAATATTTTTTTAAACAGCTTGAACTGAAGCTAAAAGTCTGTACTTCAGTCGTGACTGATTGCTTTGAAACCCACTGTAATGGTGCGCAGAGGCAAAATAACAAAAAGTGCATCATTGCCTAAAATAATTGTGGACCTAACCGTATGTGGGAGCTAATTAAATGTTTTCCACTGGCTCCCAGTGTGATTTTATTTTGCTGCACTGATTGTCCTGTGTGGCTTTGTTCAAGTCAAACATTTTTCTAACTTGAGCCGAAAGGAATTCAGATTTCACGAGCATCTGTTTTACTCAGTTATCAACCGATCTTTGAGTGCGAGGCTTAAAAAGGTCATAAATCAGATTAATACATAGACTCCAGGGATGGCATTTACATTCTTAGCTAATTGTATGGTATTAATTATGAATATGCCCTAAAATGACTTTTCCCTGGATACTTAGGTACAAATAAATCATGGCTTTATTATATTAAACTTCACATTAAATGGAACTTTGTCCTGGTTCACCTTCTAACATTTTTTTTTTTTAACTATTGTATTTGGGAAAGTATATTACAAAAAGCTAACATATACATGTAATATAATATAATATATTATTATATATATACATATATATATCTTTATGTATTATATATATATATATATATATATATATATATATATATATATATATATACTTATATATATATATATATATTATATATATATATATATATATATATATAAGTAGCGGTAAATATATAAACAATACATACAACACACTAACATAATACACCACTATATGTATATATACTAATTATATATATATAGTTTAGTATATATATTATATATATTTTTTAATATATAGTATATATAAAAAATGTATAATGTTAAGCTATTTTATAATATATATAATATGTTTTTATTTAATATATATATATATTATGTATTTTATATAAATATATATATATATTATAATATTATATAATATACTTATATATATAATATATATATATAATATTATAATATATTATATATAAGTATTATATATAATTTGACATACCTCAAGCTTTTGTCCTTGTCCTAACCTCCTGACAGCCACCGGTCCTCTGAGAGCAGTGAGACTTCAATGAAATGGATCAGTCTGCTAGTAACAAAGTGCGTAAACATTCATTTAAAACTGATTCTTTGCTAGGTTCTTTGTTATGTGCACACACTCCTTCATCCCTGAATGATTCATAGGTGAGTGTTAAACAATCCTCTAAAAAGTCAGGTACATGGACTGGACTGAAAATGAGCAGAACAAGCAGTCAATGTTTCATTTTTCAGCCCTGAAAAATTACCCTTAGATCTGATCGCTGTCATCAGCAACATTTTCTGTTGCAACGTGTTGCTCTTTTAAGATATAAATAATAAACATTTCTCTAAAACGCACCTTAAATTACTTGCTCAGAACGAAATGGCACTGGGCAACAAGCTGCTAAACATAATGGAGCCAGGTGTTTTCTTCAGGAAATGAGCCCGACATAGCTCAAAGGAAAGTGGATCGTGCCGTTACATTCAGAAACATGACTCTAAATAAATGAAAATGTTACTCTAATGTCAACCTGAAGTATAAATGCGCAGCTGTTTTGGTTCCTGCTCCTATCGAGTAGCTAAAAAATTGCAGAGTGCTTTGTTTCAGCATATTTCACACACGCAGAGTGTGGACACTTAATGAAATGTGACCGTTTGGCTTGTGCGTCTTTCTGTCAATGCAAAGAAATGCCGTGTAGCTGAATTCTGACCTTATTCCCCTATTGGGGCTAGATGACACTGAAATGACTCAACTCTGCATGATGCACCTGCCACAACAACAAAGGTGTTCAGATCACCTGGGTTTTACAGGTGACTGTGTGAACATGTGAGGTATGAGTTAATAAAACAACCGGCTCAACCTGCATTATCACACCTATAGCAAGTGAACAGTGAAGGAATGCACTGTTCTGAATTCTACTTCAAGCTAGCTTCCTGCTCACTGGAACTTTCCTAACTTCCTCAAGCCAACAGGGACATGCCGCGACATGTTAAAACACACACAGATGCTTAAACACACAAGCAGTGAAAATACTGTTTGCCCCGTTGAATCCAACCTTCCAATCTATCCCAGGTCAGCAGAGTCTGTGGCAGAGATTTCCTCAACAATCCATCATTCATTTATGAGCTCTTTTTTATGACCCCAATTACATGTTGGCTCCTTGAAAGCAGCACCCAGATGTGCTTTAAGCGAGCGTCTGGGCAAACGAGTGGCACTGGCTCCATGACAGGACGGAGCGGAGAAAATGGTCTGGTGTGTCGAAGCGTTTCAGAGGCTTTTTGGATAGAAGTGTGGATAGCAGGGAACTGGGTTTGTAGTCCAAGTTCTGTTGTTTTTTTTTCTTTCCTACTGAACATGTGCAGGGGTGTGTGTGAGTAAGGGTATGAGTAAGTGCTGAAAGAGATTACACAAGTGGGAAAATATATAAATAGGGACAGTGAAGGGATGGAGGAATGTAGAGTCCTGGTGGAGTGCTAAGTGCTTGGAGTCGTGGATGGGAGACGGTATATGCTGAGTGTCAGTAGGGTTTCATGGTGCGAGCTTGTGCTCCAGCCAGCCGGGTCTCATTCTCCTCTGCTCATGCAGTCCATTAGAAGACCAAGGGTGCATTTAAAATGAGTGGCCTAGATGCGTCTCTACTCCATTCCCCCGGGACACGGAGTCTGTTTCTCAGCTAGTACCTGTAGTGTGTAACTCAGCAGTCTGTCTAAGACTTTTGAATGAACTTGAGCACAGCAGACATCATCATTCATTTAAAACATCAGGTAAAACAACATGACATTTACCACCCAGCACAATGCGCAGACTTACGGAGACATTTTTCACGCACTAACGCATATGGCAGGTGGCATATAGAGTATACTGCATGCCTGTTACAGCAGCTCTTCTCATTTTTAATTATATGCCTTTATTCCTCTGCTAGCAATTTGTGCTTAAAATGGGAAATTAAGCAGTGCAGATGTATTTTCTAATAATTGGTTGTCATCTCTTTTTTCTTATTTCTTTTTAAACCTTCTCCATGACTCCTCTGCCAAAACAGGAACTGAGGCAGAGGTTTGTTTGTCTGTGTTAGTGAAACTGTGCAAAAACTACCAATCTTTATATCATGATATTTGTTGGAGAGCTGAGAAAAGGAAGCCTTTCATTTTTTTTTCGTCTTTGGTTCACCTTTGATAAAATTGCACAACAGGGCGTTGGTGGAAGACAATTACATTTTTTTTGTAGAGCAGAAGCTGCTTAGTTATATATTCTCTCAGTATTTCATTTTTATGAATAATCTATGAAGGGACTGTTTGTTTCTTTTTGTTTTTCATGATGCATTTTCATTTTTGTTTACAGTTCATTATTTTTGCTTATCACGGGTCTGGAAGCTAACAGGTGTTAGCCTGTGTCGTTGATATAAATGTAGTGAAGTACTGCTGGTCACTTCAATACATGAGTTGCATAAGTTTTAGCTAATGTAATTACCATGGCAACATCATGGCAATGTCATGGCAACTGGGTATATCACTCATGTAGCACGTTGTCTGACAGTGTGTTTAAAATATTTACTTTTAACCTGATATAACACATTCCAGCAGCACAGGAAAAAGAAAAGCAGAATTTACTGGTTAATCCAGATAAGTAGAATGATAATAAAAGGTCAGAGTACAATAAAAGTCCTTGGAACTGGTTAAATGTGCTCCAACATAGCAAAAAGTTAAACCATGAGAAGAAAATTACCTGTGACTGTAGCTCTACTGCTAACTTCCTTTAGCATTTATTTAATCTTTCGTATTCTCTGTTATATTCTGGTTCCTTTTCTTGATTTCGTAATATTTAGTTATTATCTTTTGTGATCCCTTTGTTCCTCCAGTCAGACCCCAGTATCTGTCTGGTCTTTGTGTAGCTTCTGTCGCTGTGTCAAGTCCTCGTATCTAGTCACAGGCTTAGTATTGGATATGTTTCCTGTTTTATTGTGATAGCGTGTTGTCTAGTGTTCCCTTATTATTAATGATTTGCTCCTACTTTGTTTCCCATGTGTCCCCACTTCCCCTAATCACCCTCCTGTGTGTGTGTGTGTGTGTGTGTGTGTGTGTGTGTGTGTGTGT
>NW_024582469.1:230918-284518 GCF_018398535.1 Haplochromis burtoni
TGTGTGTGTGTGTGTGTGTGTGTGTGTGTGTGTGTGTAATGTCTCAGTCTCTTCTTGTCCTTTGTCAGAGTGTACTGTTCAGTTTCTCGGTGTTGGTCTGGTTCCTGGTCTTTGGCTCCTAGAATCTCTTACGAGTTTATAGTTTACAGTTTTCCCTTAAGTTCTGCGTTTGAATCATGTAGTTAAATATATCAGCTCAATAAAGGGCTCGCCTTTACTTAAACCTCCACCTGCGTCTGTGTCTGCATCTTGGATCCTTCCGTACTCACTGAAAAGATTTTATTACACACTTTGTTTAGACACACACGCCACTCAAGGGGTATATCCACTTAAGACCCTCTCTATCCCTTATCTATAATGCACGATGCAGCTTTTGACCACTCACTTCAACCCCCCAACACCTGCCATTACTCCTACAGCAGGAGGTGGTGGATGGTTTTGACCTTGTTTCTACTGCATGTGATTCACCATAATTAAAGTACAAGCATGAGTGAGCCTGGTTTTCTGTTTTCTGTATTCACGTTAAAGTAAAGTAAAATCCCTGAAATACAAAGTAATTAAGTGAATGCATGCACACAAAAGACAGGGATGAACCAATAATGAGGACGATGGAACAGTTGATGGAGATGCGCCACAGAAAAATGAAATGAACTGTTAATTGATCAGATTTAAAACACACACAATCTACACAGGACGGTGTCAGGGTAGGAATAGTGATTCTGAAAATGTTGATGGTTCAGCTTTCTCTTACTGAGCTCAGGTTTGCATTCACACTGTGTCCCTCAGATTAGAAGGGGCTTGCTGTTTCAGCTACTTTTCATTGCTTCTAACAAATACACTCTTGGCCCAACTATTGCAAATTGGTGCTCCTGATTGGACAATTAAGTTCATGACAATCTTTATAGTGGAAATTGTGCCGAGCTGCAACCAACAATTAGGCACACACACTCAGTTCATTCTCAGTAGATCACGTCAGAAGACATCAGAAGACTATGAATGTACCAATTCATGTACCAAATTTACCTTTAATTGTTATTAGTTATAACATAAGATTTACATTTGAAAAGATTTAATTTGTTTGACCCAAATAATCATTCAGAAATGATCAAAATCATTTTCTGTCGGTTGATTAAATGTTTGGTTGTCATACCTCCAACTTCTTAAATGTCATGGCGCATTAAAAATAATTACCGACAAGCACAAAAATGTGTAGTCGTGTAAACGCTGCGTTTAGTTACCACTCAATGACATTTCAGCTCTGCACAGAAGAAAACTGTGATTCTTAATTAACTCAAATTTAGGCAAAACACTTTAAGAGCTTAAGAGCTTACTAGATCATGCAAATTTGTGATATTTAAACTACATTCAAAAGGTCTGGTCCAGACAAGTGGTGAATAACGAATGCTTTTATACTTTAAGTTTAAATGTAGAATGCGGTGCATGGAGTCACATACAGTTGGGCTGGTTGAGGCCCAGATGCCAGTCTGTTCCCTCTGTCATTAATTTAAAAGACTCCTGCTGGATTACTGCTGATTTCAGGCAAAGTACGCTCAGTGGCAGCGCTCTCCCTCTATGCCTGTTGAGTTAGAAAAATAACATCATATACAGTTTTTCAGCGAAATCCAGCCAGGTTACAGCTGCTACTTGGCAACACTCTAAATGAAAAACTTTAGCTAGGCTTGGGTATAAACAGAGACAGTGTAATCTTGTTCCTGATGGCTCATAATTTGAAGATTTTCCAATAAAGAGCTGGTCCCACTTCAGCGTTCAGCAAAATAACAGACAGATCACATACTCCAGCATGAGTGTGGTAAAGAAAATCCAAATCTGTTGTCACATTGCTGACAACCACATTGTGCAAAATGTGTCTGTCTGTGCCTGCGACTGCCAGGACCAGCTTCACTCAGTCCTCCACGCTGCTTTTCAGGCTATTATTGTTCAGTATTCAAGCAGAGAGGTATGCATAACAACAAGCACGGTGTGCTCTGGTTACATGAATCTCTGATTCATGTACACCTAAAATGGATTATTCTCAGTACAGAAGAGAACGGCTTACCTGAGGAGCAGTCCTAGCCTTCTCCTCGTTTTTTCCTATCAAAATAAGAGTTCCAGTTATCATAAATGTGGTGCGTGACGAGGTCAAGGCATTAATTGATTTATATCAGCTATTAAGAATAAATAGAAAACTTCTGTAACATGATTTTTTTTATTATCTAATGGCAGCCGTCAGTGGATGGATTTCCACTTGTCATGGCTCAGCTACCATCATCCTGACCATATATGACCATCTGTTATGGCGTGAGCAAAGTTCCATACAAAGGTCGTATGATGACCTCTGTGCTGTCTCCATGGCAACTGAGAAAATTCCATCTGTTTATAAACGGTACTTGACTTTGACCCAATGGGTCAGGGGATGTGCGACCGAGTATGATGTAATTAGACTTTTTCAGGTGCTTCACTTCCCAAACACAGACAAGCACAGAGTCCAAGGGGTTAGAAGACTGATATGATCTATCATCACTTAACAAGTTCATAATATTTGATTGATGAGCATAGGCCTTTCCCTCAATCCCTTATGTGATGAATTTATAACACAACCTTTAATGGCTCAGTTACATTAGGAATAAAAAGAGACACAATCTGCTGGAAAATAGGTCTTTCAGTCACTTTTGATTGCAAGATAGTTACACAGGTCTCCTGATTGGGTAGCAACCTGTCCCCAAACAGTTGCAGTTTAACTCAGACTGACTGCAGTGATTGACGAATGTAAAGGTTTGCAAATAATCACCATCTCATTGATAAATGCATACAAGTCTGTCAGTCTGCGCTGATGAGCGCACAGGCAACACATCTGCAAAGGGGAGTCTACTGGTTGCCACCTGTCATATTCTGGTTTTATTCCTACGCAAAGCGAGATTGCTGAGAGCCTTTGCAGTTTTGCAGTAAAATTGCAATCCTGCAGTAACTACGTCAGTATTTTTAGAGCAGTTTCTGACTTTCTGTTTCAGCTCTCTCAGGACTTTAAATGTAAGTAGTTAAATTGTGAATGTGAATTTCTGTGCATTCAAACGGCAACAGATTTGGAGTTTTCACCATTTAGCAGTGAATCGCCATATTATCACAAACAGATTGCAAGTAATTTTCACCTTGACCCTGTTGAAATGCAAACTGATACAGTGAAATCCGTCTTATTGCTGTTTTATCGTCGTCTTGATGCCCCGTGGTTCCCGTCTTCAAAGCAACCAGTTCAAAGGCAACGAGATCACGGCTCCATTTGCCGCAGTCGCAATAATTTTGTTAGTGCTGCAGTCTCCAACCGCTGTTTTCCTTAGTGTGACTTTAGCACAAGAATATTGTTATCTCCAAGTCTAGATAACCCTGATGACATCATTAGGTTGCTCGGAGATGATGTTAGACATCAAGCATTTGTTTTGATTTTGGCTTTGTTTGCTCCACTGCCCTTAGATTAGAAACATTAAAACGCTCTAATGTGTCTAGAAAACTTTGTAGCTCAATAGCTTTGCAACTCGCTTTGTTTAAGTGGCAGACAAAGAGATAACAGAGGAAAATGAATAAAACTTTTATGTTAAAATGATGATGCTTTAGCTTTTTACAGAGCAGCAGACAAAGCAGCAGACTGTCTGCTCTGCACGGTGTCTCAGAGTGTTTACGAATGTACGCCGAGTGATCAGCCTCGTGGAGCATGCATACAGAGTGGACTCTATCGCTGCCTGGTGCTCAACCGAACTTACAGGCTGATTCCATATTGTCTGCATATTTCACACAGCATGAGTACGTAGCACTAATGCTCAGCCACTGCAGGGGGCATTATTTATATGTTCGAGGCGTAGCAGATGAATGCATTAATCAATAGCATTCATTTCTTGTGCTGTTTTCTGTCTGGATGTATTTCAGGAATGAAAACCCAAACTATTTCTTCAGAAGGGCATGACTAGGACAAACAGGATTTTAATATTAATGAACATTTCTGCGCTGTGATGAAAGTTGGCAGGAAAAAGCGCCATAAGAGGGGATTAATAATGATTTTCTGTGCTAACATCTCAAAAGGTGTGTGTGTGTGTGAGTCTGTTTCTTCAGAATCATGCAGCTATGCATACAAAAGGCTACGACAAGTCTGATTGTCTCTTATCAGCAGCTTTACAGCTTTGAGCTTGACTAACCCGAGACATTACCCAAAATACAGCACAGGAGGTTTAATAATGAGTTTTTACAAGTTCAGACAAAATATAAAAAAGAGATATCTCTGGAGCACATATATAAAAAATCAATACAAGATTTGGCATATTAAACATAAAATAGATAATATTCCTTCCTTATTTTCTAAATTAAGAAACCTGCCCATCGGGGGATCGTTTAAGGCTGCTCCTCAAGGAATTCTGCTTCATAAAAAGTGAACTTCTCTAAAACGTGCAGGTGGCTGATGAATTAAACAAAAAACAAACAAACACAATAATTAAAAAAGATTACGAGGCTACAGATTCTTAAACTGGACGGATCAAATATCAGGGAGGATTTTACCGATAAGGCCATTCAGAGGATGGGGCGCTGCACTGGAACTGTTGGCGAGAAACATTTTCGGTGAGGTAAAGATTTTCTTTTCTTCCATTTTTCTTAAGAGCAGCACACTGGCACCATGCGTATGACAAACGTTCTTGTTTACTACGCGCTTCCCTCATCAGTTTACAGCGATGTGAAACAATTAGTCAGGAAGAAGTGTTGAAATGATGGAAAAGCTTTTTCCACCAAAACTCTTCTCCTTGCAGCTTTTGTAGTGTGAGCTGTTTTTTTTTTTATTGATTTACACTCAACAGCCACTTTATTAGGTACACTTTACTAGTACTGGGCTGGACTCTGCTTTTGCCTTTAGAACTGACTTAATTCTTCAATCGACAACGTGGAAACATTCCTCTGAGATTTTGGCCTGTTTTCACTCGACAGCATCGCTCAGCTGCTGCAGATTTGGTGGCTGCACCTCTGAATTCAGCTCTTGTTTGAGATTATCTGAGGTTTTGACATGGAGCATCCCCCTATACATCCCCCATCTACACCACCACCACTAGCATGAGGCACTGGTGCAAGGCAGGATGGATCCATGCTTTCATGTGCTTTACATCAAATTCTAATCCTACTATTCAAATGAGACCAGGCAATGTTTTTTGAATCTTCTGTAGTCCAATTTTGGTGAGCCCATGTGAACTGTATGATGCTGTGTCCCATCTGTTTCAAGGTTTATTTGTTATGCGTTCAGAGATGCTCTTCTGCAAACTTTTTGGTTGTAACAAGTGGTTATTGCAGTTCTAGTTGCTTTCCTATCAGCTCAAAGCAGCCTCGGCAGTCTTCTCCAACCTCTGGCATCAATCTGTATTCTTTGTAAACCCTTAGTGTGAGAAAACTCTAGCAGATCAGCAGTTTCTGAAACAATCAGACCAGACCGCGTGGGCTTCTGATGCTGGGTTTGAACGTCAGCAGGTTCTCTTGATCATGTATATGATTAGCTGGCTAATTATTTGCAGGTGTAACTAATCAGTTGGCTGGTGAGTGTGTCCTGTATGGGGTTGAACTGGATCAGAAGACATTAGTGATTAATTATTTTAATATTAATCAGTTCTTCAGTTCTTCAAAATTGGAAAAACATATATGCAGCTGTAGCCCTACATCACCTTCCCAGGTCTGCCTCCTGTACCTTGAGGATATTTCCTGACAGTGTCATCTGCATCTCGTTGGAGTTCTCATTATCAATTAATAGCCAACGTTTTGATATTTATTAAACATCCAGATGTGATGCAAATAAAGAATCGTGTTTTAAATAGTCTCACAGCTCTGTGTAGTGACCACTTGACCCTATGGCAGCTTGTGCGCACTCAGATTTTTCAAAGCGTTTTGTAGAGTTTGACTGAGAATCCTTCCTAAAATGTAAAATTCAAGCAGCATCAGAAGATTTTTTAGAAGGACAAACATCTCGAAACAGAGAGAACAGCCAAAGGTGGAACACAAGTGGATTACATAAAATTACACGAGTGCTTGGAGAGTAAATGCGTATGAGTTACAAACAAAGAGGCAAAAAGGAAATGCAGATTTTTGTAAGCACCAAACATCAAAGCATGAAAACCTCATGTGGAGTCACAGCATGGTGCTGCTGTTTCCCAGACTGCTTTGCATCACTGTACCAAACATTATACATCAGCCACACATCTGAAACATACTGACATTTATTTTCTGTAGATTGTTTACATCCCAGAGTTTTCCATTTGTGGAAAGTGCATCTGGTAGTACATTTCGGGTCCAAGCTACATCTGCAAACTCTACTTAGCTGTAAATGCAATTAAACATCCAAATCTTGTTCTGCATGATGGCTGAAGCCCGTGTACTCTGAATGCTCTAAATGACACTAACGTCGTTTCTTTGAGATTGCTAAATTCATGCTGTACCCCTGAGGCGTCGCATGTGTCTTTTATGAGTTTGATCAGAGGGTTTTACTCAGAGACAGATGGACTGATCTTGCTACAACAGCAGGAAACTCCCCATGAGGGGCATCATACTACAAGTCCCAGAGAGCGTCAGAAAAGCTCAGATCAATACACATTAGCCTCTGCTCGAGTGCTGAACATGGATTAGCTGACTTCATGGAACCTTGAAGCTTCCAGTGTCTGCATGTGTGTCTGTGTGTGTGTGTGTGTGTGTGTCAGCATGGACGGGACAGACAGCGCGATCAGCAATCCGCCCAGTGATGTTTAAAAGATCCCAAAGCGCAAGTCCATCTTTTCAGACGAACTGCAAAAGTTTCAACTGCAAAAAAATTTCCCTCAATCTGGTGTAACACTGACAGGTGATATGAATAACACTGATTATCTCTTCATCATGGCGCCTGTTAGTGAGTGGGATATATTAGGGAGCAAGTCAACATTATGTTGTTGGAGTTGATGTGTTGGAAGCCTGTAAAATGTGCAAGTGGAAGGATTTGTGCAGGTCTGAGAAGGACCAGATTGTGATGGTTAGACAAGTGGGTCAGATCATCTCCAACAAAGGAAAGAACAGTAAGGGAACTAGGATCAGGGCGTTCCGATCCAAAAAGTTCATGCTCGTTCTGATAAAAAGGTGTCAGAATACAGAGTCTATTGCAGTTTGTTGCACATGGGGCTGCATAGCTGCAGACCAGACATAGGTGCCCATGCTAATCCCTGTCCACTGCAGAAAGTGCCAACAGTGGACACGTGAGCATCGGAACTGCACAACGGAGCAATGGAAAAAGGTCGGGAAATGGTGGCCTGGTGTGATGAGTCTTGTTTTCTTTTACACATGGATGGCCGGGTGCATGTCAGTCGCTTACCTGAGAAACATTGGAAGAAGGCAAGCCAGCGGAGGCAGTCTGATGCTATGCACAATGTTCTGTTTGGAAACCTTAAGTCCTGCCATCCATGTGTACTGCCTACCTAAACATTATTGCAGACATTGGACGCCTCTTCATGGCCACAAAGCAAAAAAGGTTCAGGAATGGTTTGAGGCTTCCAAATTTAAACTGCATATAATGTTCAGCCATAATAAATGTCGTCACATTATGTTATTTCATATACAAGAAATAGCCACAAATATCATGCTTTTTGCTGCCTTACCATTAATTTATCCTACTGCTATGGATTGAAAGGATTTTAATGATGCCAGTAGCAATCTTTCTCGATTTGCTTAATAATTCCAATTCAATTTTCTTTCTATGGGAGATTAAAACGTTCACAGATTTTCAGCAACACAACAGTTTTATTATCTCTGAGTCAGAGCGCGGTGTAGAAAACGGAGTAGAGAAGCAAGTTGGATGCGTTTCAGGTTTGCAAAAGGTTAGCGTCTATGAATTTGTTGTAATGGTTTTGCAGCTGTTAAAAAAAATCAGAGCCAGAAAATAATATAAGGATTTGATAAGCCCGGCGGCATGTAATACTTGTGTAGCTGTGTTCAGTTTTGTTGTACAGAGTTGAACTGACAGGATGTGACTCCAGGCAACTGAAATGAAACAGATCATTACACCGACAAAAATGATTTCTGTGAGTCTGAACATTTGTTGGAAATATTTGGCATGATGCAAATGCACAAGCTAATGAAATATGTAGAACTGGACAAGATGTTTTTAGAAGTTTTAATGCAGAAATGACAGTCCTAATCAAGAATCACAAAGGACTGACTGCTATAACAAGTATGCGATGCAAGGTTATTGCAGTTAATTTAAACTAACTACAAACTAAAACTAGATGTGAAAAGAAAATATTTAGTTTTGTCTGATGAAGGACATGTTTATTGAGGCTCTGGGTATCTACATGGCTGTGATTTAACTGTTTTTAAAATGTTGTGTTTTTTTAATCGTATAATAATAATAATAAAAAACACGTAAACTAATAAAAAATAAACTAAAACAAGAAAATCCACTCTGGGAACCACCTGAAAAAAAAACCCGAATCAAAAACAAAAAGTCAAAAGCCAAAATAAAATAAAAATAAAAAACTATATTAGCTCTAATGTGATGCTCACAATTTGCAATGCAGCAGCAAAGTGACCAATAAAAGCAAATTAAAACTACATTAAGCTAAGTTCTGATGAGAAAACTAGACAGAAACAGAAACCTCAGAGGCACATGATATACATAAAGAAATACTGATATTACAGTGTTAAAAAACAAATGCCTAGATTATGATTTAAGTAAATAAAACAGTTAAAAGTGTAAAACATAAACCACCACCATTTGAACACATTTCTAAGTACACACTTCCCCCCCCCTCTAAACTGGCACTTGCTTGTCCAAACTTTGAGAACCCCTGATTCGCAGGAGGATCACTGCATTTTGTTTTATTTTCATTAACATCCCAACTACTTTGGAGTCAGAATTGTACGTCCTTTGGCATTTTGCAAGTCGGCATGAGTCTCAGTGATGGTACCTGAACAAAACACATTACTCTGCACAGTTGTAGCCTATATAGACCTGGTGTAAGAGGAACTGCTTACTGAGCATCTCTGCAAATGACTTCTTTTACAACATCTCATCCTACTGCCCAGAATGAGCGAGCAATATTTCATATAGAAAGTTTAAACTTGCATGCCTGTGTTTTTCTTGCTTCTCTTCAGTTTTCTCTGTGACCTATATTTCTGCCACTGACACAAACCTAAAGGAGAAAACGGTGTCATAATCAAATAAGAAATATGTAAAAATGCAAAGGACCAACTGCAGAGACAAAGACTCAAACTTTTGCACTTTATGACTGCCATCTGATGCAGCTAAAGAACAGCCATCTCAGCTAGTACGCGTGCGAAGGGAGTCTGAGGAGGTTGTTCGGTGGTTTATGGCAACTGTCAGATGCACTTCCATGCTCCCTCTCTTTCTTAAGCCCTGCTTCCATTAATCATCCTCATTTTCTGTGGACGTTAAAGACGTATCCTGCACCTGCAAAATGCTAAAGCACAAAAGGGGAAAGTGGGTGTGTGTGGTATGCGTGAAAGCTGGGGGCAGGAATTAGTCAAAGAGACAGGGGAGAAAATGGTTGTGCCCTTTAGTTTGACATTTTTGACCACAGCAACACACGTGCGCGAACACATTTTTGCTTTGGGGCCAAATTCTGACGGCGCAACACTAATGAGGGTAAATGTGTCTACTTTTTTCCTTTTTTTGCAGTCCTGTGCCTCCAGGTGTGAAGATGCTGTGTAATCAGAATTTGAAATGTCTTAGTTTTATGTTTTATCAACTATTATGATAAGATTTTAATCCTATAATTGAATTACTAAAATCCGTGAGCTAACATGAGGCTGCCCCCGCCCCAAGGATTTATTTCTAACAAGTAAAAGGTTAGATCCATTGTAAAATTGTCAATAAACAACCCACAAACAGCACATCTGCTCACCTAAACTTATAATGAGCAACGGTAGGCTACAAATAGTTCAAACAGGGTCCCCAAACTTTTAAAATTCTTCTCACTTTGAGTTTAAGGTATTCTAATAGCACTAAATCAAACAGCACTCACTGCCAGCATTTATTTTCTCAAGACTGGATCGTTGCCTCTCTGGCATTAATGAGAAGCAACTTTCCAGTTTCCAGCTGGTTCCGAATTCAGCAGCTCTGCTTCTTACTGGTTTCTGCAGACAGACTTCTTACCTACGCTGGCTTAGCTCCACTGGCTTCCTGTGCATTTCTACAACTGATTTTCAGATTTTAATGATCGCTTTCAAAGCTCGTCTGGATCTGGCCACATGGTACATAGAAGAACCATTTTTCTAATAAGAGCATGCTCACAGCCTTAGATCATGAAGAGACCTTTGGATCTTCATTTCTAGCATGGTGGTTTACACTTTTGCCTGATAAGCAAAAGATCACCAAAGTTTGACCACTAAAGGACATACAAATCCAGTTGGGGGTAATGTCAGGAATGGCATCAGGTGTTTATTTAAAAAAATATTTTTTTAAAGGGATTATTTTACCTGTGATGTCTTCTGTCGTCTGGTTATTATCCTTTAGTTGTCTTGCTAGCTGCCTGCTCCAGCCCTCCATATATCTGACTTATTTTTTAATTCCTTTTGTCATATGTGTGTGTTGGGTGAGTAATATTAAATCTTTCACTAATCCACTGCAGTGTGATGTTGTTGCCTGTGATATAGGTAAGAATACAGAACAATGTGAGGCAGGTTGTTAAATGAAATCAACAGTTTTTACCATGTCTAGTGCTTAAAGATCAGTAGCTCAATAGTGAAGTCATGATCATGCACATTGGTGCATCGGTTAGCACTTTGGATTGAGATAAAAAAAAATCTTGATAAATGTTTGATTTGATTGGTTAATAGTAAGTTAGTCTTGTTCTACTGACCACCTCCTTCATAAGTGAAATACATTTCTTTCCCAGTACTGCGTATAGTTGGCTAACAGGCCAATATTTTTCAGTCATTTGAGTACAGAATGAGTCATAACACACGTTTAATTATTCAGGGTAAAAGTTGTAAACTTGTAACATGAATTAAATCCCACAAACTTCATTACTTTTCAATTTAAAAGTTGGGCTTTTTTTAAAAATAACTTCAAACGAGCCAAATTGATTTCTGTGCTTTAGCAGTTGTGTTGCAGAGGATTCGGTCGGGTTCTGTGGGAATTTTCTGTCAATGCATTTTTTTGTTACGTTGCCAAAGCTCTGTGCACGGTGACAAAGGCACCGAGTGCTGAAGACAATGACGGCGAGGGAGACCGTGCCTTTCTGTCTGGATAGGAATGTGTCCCCTTGCCCAGGTCACAATGCTCAGTTCAGTCTGGGCCCCCGACAAAAAAACGCACGCCACTCCATAAAAACATACCAGGTGACGCTTTGTTCGAGTCGTTCATTATATCGCTGTCACACGTCGGTCCCTTTGACTTATTCAAGATGGTCAGAGCCAGACCCGAGGACCCTGTGTTGCGAAAGCAATGAATCACACCCACTTGTAGTCATCTGCAGAGTGGGTAAGCTCATGGTAATTACATTTAATCACAGTGATTACCACTAAATGTGCTCCATAATGACTCTCCTTGTGATGATAAAAAAAAAGTAAACTCTTTGGAAAGTAACTAAATTACATATAATCCATCTGGAAGTGCCGTTCATGTCTGTGTATATTTTCTCCCTGCAGGTTCAGCTTACTATGACAATGTGCGGCCGTTAGCTTATCCTGACTCAGATGCTGTGCTCATCTGTTTTGACATCAGTCGACCGGAGACGCTGGACAGCGTACTGAAAAAGGTCAGTGTCACGTTGTTAGATGTGTGAATGTGTCCTCTTTTTTTAATTTTAAGTGCATTTTGTCTCTAATTAGGGCAGTGTAGGTAAAGCAGCCATCTCATTACAATACTCACATTAAATATGCAGGTTGAAGAAGTCATCTCTTCTCTTTATACTGGAAATCGATTCCTCTATAGAGTGACTAGATCTACGTCATCAGAGATATACAGCTTCCAGCTTTCACCATCACGTCTGTGTTCAAGTTAAGGCCACCATGTGTTCGTTCACTGATAACCTGATCTGTCAATCTACGATAGGGGAATAAAAAGGAAACGATGAGAAAACATTGCCAGCTGTAGAGGTGGAGACTGGGATAACATTTAAGGTTGGGTAATGCTTTGTGAGAGGCATACGCGGACAAGCCAACACATGAGATACAGAGATTAATGAGGATATTGGGAATGAAGTGAGATTCTGGAAGAAAAAAAGATAGATAGCACGAACAAATGGTACAGAAGGGAAAAGGGGGAAGCGATAAAGACTCAAGTAGTGTTCATGTAGCAGAGCATTACTTTGAGAGAATAGTCGTTGTAAAAGGAAAATTAGAGGTTGCAAAAATTGCTTAGGCGGAAGGTTCTCAGAGATGTCAGAACAAAAAGTGCTGTGCACTTATTTGAGACTGAAAGCTTGCAAATGGAAAATACATTTAAAGCAAAGCAAACTGCAGAGAAACAAGACATGGCGGCAGATTGCCATAAAAAATTGAATTAGGTGCATGAGATCGTAGCAAAGGATAAGCTTTGTTTCTAAACTTTGGATAGAGTGACCGCTCGACATGTCACTTTGGCATCCCATGCATGCATTGTAAGACCGGCACATTCACCGCGATTACTAAGGTCATTTGATAAGGTCAAAGTTGAATTTGGTTCTCAAGTGGACCCCCTGTAGACGTGAGAATTCGCTCGGCATTGGCAGATATGCGTTTTCGTCTGGTATTGATGAAGTCATTATAAATAATGGCACGGACGAGAGGAATGTGTCTTCCAAACAGAATCAATTAAACCCTTTTTCTCATGTTTTAAGAGGATTCCGGCTTTCAGGGGATTCATTTTTCCTGCTTTATTGATGGTGAAGAAATTGTTTTTTTTAAATACTTCTTCTATCTGAGGCACACAGTTCCATCTGTGAGCACAGAAGCTCCAACAAAAAAAAAAGTTGGCTTAAGAGAACGTTGCTAAAACAGCTTGTGTTAGAAAACGCATGAACTCAGATGCACCTAGGTCCACTATAAGACATGATGAAGAGATAATTAATTTGAACCGTGGATCAAACAGGCAAAAATGAGCACAATGGGTTCACCTCTACCTGACTGCTGTGGTATGTGCACGTTCTTGGTTTGCACACAGTGAGAAAGTGAGGAAAGTAAAAACAACAACCTCCGTTTTTCTTTTTTGATAAACCAGCGCCTCGGCTCCAACAGCTCGCATTCTGCCTCTTTGTGCTGCTTACCAATTCTTAACATTAACACAGACAATAAGCCGCTCTTCCCATGGGCCCTTTGTGACTCATCTAAATTGCTGCTGTTCACCAGTTGCATGCGGCTTGGCACAGGGTCCTATTGAAAGGCAACAGCTCACTCTGCACAACGGCGCGCTAGAGCCCGTAACAGCAGCGACGCAGGCATCCAGGAGAAAAGATCTCTTTGTAAGGGAGAACAAATGGAGCAACAGTGCTCAAAGCGGTCGCCTCTGCCATGGTGTGAGGAGATAATGAAAGGAGTCTCGGAGAGAAAGAGAGCGATAGAGAGAGTTTAATAGCTTGAGTCATATTTTGACCTGCAATGAGAATTGTCTGTCTCGGTCTTTATACAGCATTTATGTCCATGAGTATTTCCCTTTTCCCCCCCCTCTTCTATCCTTTGATTTGTTGATTGCAGTTTTCAAATAAACGATGAAAAATTTAAGACATGGAGTGATATAAATTCCAGTTTCAGAGCAATGAACAACAGTGCCAGTGTTTCATTTTAATGGTACAGTAAGCCAGAAAATGCTGGTGATTGTGTGGGTGTTGCTCCAGCCTTCAACTTCAAGATTTACACATTTTTGATGATGTTATAAAGTCTTAATATTTTACTTCCAGTGAGCCAAACTTTCTTGGAATTTTTTAAGTGATCGTGAGTTGTAGTTCTCTGGACTTGCAAAGTTTTTTTTTTTTTAACTTTGCCTGCTTTTTAATTCATTTTCAGTTCAGGCTGTGTAACAAAACTTTTTCAGAGGATTTTTTTTTTTAAAGCTATAAAAACTCAGAGGATGAACCACAGTGTTATATCTACATACTGCAGAAAAGCAAAGAACCAATTTTAAATTATATCTTTAGGCACTTTACTAGTGGCCTGTCACAAAAACACATAATTTGTTCCTGTTTCCTTCATTGAATAAACAAAACAGTTTGTCAGGCATAAAATAACATATTTGCACCAACAAGTTGTTTCCCAAAGAGCTATTAGCCAAAAACGTGGCATGTTGCAGTATGACATGAGAGATGCTTCTACATCTACTGGTCACTGAAGCCTCATCAGAAATGGTCTCAGAGGAAGGTGGCTGTCAAGAAGCTATTATTAAGCAAGGGAAACTTAGAAAGTTAGAGGTATGCCACATTACACTTGACTGAAAGTCAGTGGCATCAGGCCTTATGCCATGATGAATCCAACTTTGAAATATTTGGTTGTCAATATGTACAGAGGAGGTAAATATCAAGTGTCTATGGCCCCTGTGTTGGCTTTGAAGAGCTTTGAATGTCCTTCAAGAAGAACAGAGAATACATATAATCCTCAAAATATTATTTGGTCATACCAAAAATCCTAGAATTCCAAATAAATGGTACGAGCTGGTGCTTTTCCATGAAGAGCTCTAAAAGTCAGAACCAGAATCTTAAAACTGACAAATATTTGTACTTTCCATCAAATATCTGTCAGTGCGCCCCAGGGTGGCTGTGGCTACAATGTAGCTTACCATCAACAGTGTGTGAATGTGTGTGTGAATGTGTGGATGACTGGATATGTAAAGCGCTTTGGGGTCCTTAGGGACTAGTAAAGCGCTATATAAATACAGGCCATTTACCTTTTTTTTACCAAATATGAAGAAAGGTATCAGGTAAATAACCCGGAATAGAATAAGTTGTTTGCTATGTTATTCGTTTTGTGTTGTAAAATCATTGCAGTGATTGGCTGTACATGAGTATAACAGGTATCATATTTGCTCTTTTTGATTTCTTTTATTTGGTACATAAGAACACAGAGGAATGATATCGGTAACATCTTTATTTAATTTCTTTTATTTTTTATTTAACATTTCTTTAACCAGGAAGATCCCACTGAGATTAAAAACCTCTTTTTCAAGGGAGACCTGGCCAAGATAGGCAGCAGCAAGTATCTCATAGTTACAAAAATCACGCAATTAAACACAGGCAAGAAGAACACACATATAAAAAAAAAACATTAAAATTCAATTAAAATGATGAGCAAACTAATTGAGATAGTTTGTGAATATTATTAAGTTATTTTTTAGAAATTCATTTTATTATTATTATTTTAGATTTTAGTGTTTCTTTTACAGTTTTTATATGACCAGCCTGTCAGTTCCACATTTTGAATGCCATCAATCTGCAGTCTGTTAATCTGCAAAGAGACTACACAGATAAACTAACTGAATATCACTGCAGCACGGTGAGAAGTTAAACTGCTGGACAGCAGATTTGCAGATGGGATTAAGGCCCTCTCAAGGCAGGAGATAAGAATTTATGACCTGATGGAAAGGAACTGCTCCCAAGTCAAATAAATCTCAATTCAGCACCTCATTTATGAGCATTTTAATAATTGTAGACTGTTCCCACATGTCTGCATACACCGGCATTTTTTAAGCTGTGAACTAGGCGCCTTCATTCCAATTATGGAGCTCTTAAAGCTACAATTTAAAAATGGTAATTTAGAGAAAAATGTGCTTTGGAAATAGTTTGAGGAAGATTTTTTTTCCTCCTTTTCTCCAGTTCAGAGAGAAAGGACTTGACAAGCCTGCAAACAAATCTTACCTAAAATCCACCCAGCCTTATTTCCAAACCGTATTTACCGACATCAACAGTGCGTTCGCTTCAACCAGGTCCTAAAATCTTATGAAAGGCTTCCCAGAAGAGCATATTAGTAAGAAGTTAATGTCCAAGGTTTTCAAATGAGATGTAACTATGAACATAGTGCTCAAGTACTCAGAATACTCTCGTACTGTAGCATAATAGAGGTCATGTACACTGATATATGTTTGTCTCTCTGATGCACAGTGGCAAGGTGAAACACAGGAGTTCTGCCCCAATGCCAAAGTGGTGCTTGTCGGCTGCAAGTTGGACATGAGGACGGACCTCAACGTCATGAGAGAGCTTTCCAAACACAGACTCATTCCTGTCACACATGAGCAGGTGAGGAGTTCACAGAAAGCACCGCTCGCCTCTAAAATTTGAATGGAAATTAGCTGCTTGCCTTTTTCTGTACCCCGACAGTGCTGCAGAAATGCTGCCCGTGAGCAGTTGGTTTTTAAGAAAATTATAACTTTAAGAATATGCATGACGTATAGTTTCAAATGCACAGTTCATTGCGGTTTTCAGCTGCAGTGACATTTATTCGCCTGTAGTAGAAATTATATGGTATCAGCACAGACAAACGGCACCTATTACTTTCCTCCCTTGTGCACACAGGCAAATATTTTTGAAAGTGCATTTGAAGAATGAGACTTGCGTCAGATCATAACTTCCACAAATGTGAAAGCACAACGACAATAAAGGAGCTGGAACTGAAGGAAGAAGAAGACAAACAGCAGGATGTGCGATAATACGATTGTTTTGTTTGTGTCTTGGAGCAATGAGCAGCGGCACGCATGAATTTTAATAGCTTATTTTCATGTAAATGTGAATTTGCTCTCCTTGGCAGCCTTTTGTCAACAAATTAATATTTTCCCACATCTCTGACAAAGCAAAGGTAACGACCTGTATTGTCCTGTCAATAATGACATCAAAATTGGTTCATCACAACCTCAGATTCGTTTCTTGTTATATATATTTTGCTTTGGCTCAAAATTCATAGAAGCTTCTTATTGGACCGAAACATCAACATATTTTTTTAAGACGTTACTGCAGCTATGCAGGTCATTTAACATGTCTTTTAATACATATATATTGAATTATTTACATCCATACGTAATCATTTTTTAGTGTTAATAGCATAGCAACCAGATAACAGTGAAAAAACAAAGGCTGAGTAATGTGCTTGTACGCCAACTGAGGATTGGTTTTCAAAGGCCTCCAAGTGATGCCTGCTGCACAAAACACTGGACTCAAGTGGTGGGCACTCAAGAGGGCAATCCAATGTAGCCCAGCCATCTGTTGCTTGCCTTTAGACACTCACTATAGGACGTTCTGATGTTTTGGGTTTTGAGGGGTTTTGTTTGGACAACAGCCCCTCAACCAGATGCCATTTGCCTCAGGAGAACCTGTTAGAGGCACGTTGCCCCAGACAATATTGCTCATGGGCTGAGTTGGGCATGCAAGCCCCATCCACTGCTACAAATTAGTGATTTTTGTGATTGAAGCTATTCATTTACCATTTATTTTATGTTCCTGCCCTTATTGCTATGGCCCTGAGCCGTTTCTAGTGGCTGAAGGAATAAAACGCAAGGGGCAGAAAGAGCTTCATCTGCAGGGTGTCCAGGTTCACTGTCAGGATTGGTGCTCTCATTTAAGCTTTCTTCCACAATCCCACACAGATGAAGTGTTTCATGCATGTCCCTGGGTCTCTGGGTCTGACTTGGGAGGGGACTCTAGTGCAGACCTAGAGGATGATGGTACAGTGAGCCGAGATTAGTCTGAAGCCAGGGCCCAGACCTGGATAAGCAGTAGAAAAAGGATGAAGGGATGGATCAAGTATTGTTAATCCATATTTATTGGTTGTAATAAACATTACATTTGATATGGCCCTATAATTAAAGGCCTTATGATGGTCCTTAATGTTGCTGATTTTATATCTGTGCTGAAGACTTCTAGAGTGAAACAACGGATAAAAAATGTGGTAGGGGACAGGTTTTTGATTGCCTAAGTAATTCTTGAAAGTGCAGGTTTCTTAGTGGACCCTATTTAAAGAGCTGCACTGTAAACAGACTGAAACAAGCCGGGAACTTTACGTTTCACCCACTTGACCAACTGATGCGAACCCCAGGGGAGAGCGCAGTCAGCAGAACAAACCGCAAACCAACTGTGTCACTGTTGCTGTAATTGGCTTAAGGGCGTCAAAATAAACACTTGAAGTGCTGGAGCGTTTCCAGTATTACAAAAATAATACAGCTCGAGCCTTTAATATTTTTCACACGAGCAGAAGTAATGTCGCCCCATATGGCAGCTAGATGCTGCTTCAATATGGTGCATCAGTAGCACCGAAGGCTGAACACCTACGCTTTCATTTGTTGTACATTTTCCAAGGAAATTGCATGATCAAAAAATAAAGAAATAATGTGACTCAAACTCAGGATGACAGAATGAAAATGTTTTGTTTTGTTTTGCTACCTAAATCACTAGAAAGCACTGCTGGAAAACAGGTGAGCAAAATAGTACTACATATGAAGCCGAAGCTGTCCAGATGTGAAATGGGGCTAAACCTTCGAGGGAATAAAGTTTTTGCAACTGCAAAGAAAGGCTTTGAATATTTCATAGTGTGGGGGATATTCTCCGTATGCCCTGGCTAGCAATCAGCTATCAGACCTCAGAGGTTGCAGGCTTTTATTAAGAGGGAGGTGTTAGTGCACACGACCAAGTGCAGTGTTCTGCCATCCACAGAAGCAGGGAAGGGATCGTCTAGCAGCATGTGACAATTGCTTACAATAACAAATATTTAGAGAACACTTTTAAAAATGTCCACTGTGTTTGCACTCAGAGTAATGAGTGGCTTTTAAAAATGTTGTGCTTTATTTTATTTCATTGGGTTACACAAGGCTTTCCACAGAATTCTAGTGGTTCAATGTGGTTTAAGGACATCTAAGAATAAATAAATAAAATAAAGCATAGTTTCCACTACATGACCCATCTCTCATCCACACACAAGGTTTTGTATGTTTTTAGCTCTAAGTACTAGCTCTCAGCAGCTCTTTAGGTGAGTCAGTTGCTTTTGGATGACAAACAAACATAAACTAAGCTGTATTTCAAAGCTACACTACACGGCATTTTTATAGTAACAGAAAGAAGTGACTGGATGTATTGTGAAGGCTGTTTTTTGCCTTGAAGCGTGTGCACCAAACCTTAGAACATGCTTTCAAACTATTCTTCTCTCAAGCCATTGTCCCACGGGAACTCTGTATGATATTTCGAGAATGAAGTTGAGATGCATGTGAACACAGCAGGCCACTGTTAAGGTCAGATCTTTATGCAGTACTCAAAAAACTCAATTCGGTTTAGGTGAGGGATGGTGATTGAGTTGAGATTGCGCGCGGTAGTCACATGATGCACACTCGCTCGTTGTGAATTCTCAGGACTATTTAAAAAATGTTGCTCTCGGGGAGCTTAAAGGGTAAAGCCTGTTTATTGGTGGGTCTGTTTAATATGTCTGGCATATATGTCTGCCTGGTAGCATCTGTGCATGTTCAGGTTTGAAGGGCGTAAATAAAAATGCTTAGTGTTAGAGTCACACTGGGACAAAGAGTGGTTGGAAATGGCAGCACGAACAAAATTACTGCAGCTGTTGCCTTTAAGATGGTTTCTTAAGAAGATGGGAATAACATCAACAAACACTTGCAGTCTTTAGTGCATTAAGGTGACAGAAAAACTCCAACAAGACTGATTCAGTCTGCTATCAGTCTGCAACTTGACACAATTCAATCTGCTTTAAAAAATTCAAACCTGATGCAGTTCATGCAGGATGGTGATTTAACTGTAAAGTGCCATAAGTGCTCAGCGACATTGCTGTTATAAAGGAATATAACCACAATACAACCAGTTGGCAGCCAGTTTAATCGAGCCCCAATTATCAAAGAGACACATATATTATAAATTAGATGGCAGTTATTTGCAAATATTTGCCAATCTGTCGGAGAATGACTGCAGTAAGTCCAAGTGGAACTGCAGTTGTTTGGTGACTGTGGTCTCCCGCAGCTTGAGGCTGTGGGATTCTGAAAAATCAGCACTCGGTCTCAAAGTGTGAGGTGGAAAAAAAAAATCAGTACAATCATCCGGAAACCACCGTGCTATTTTCCCTCTGCTGTGACTGACTGACATTAAGTAAATGCAGAATGAGCGAAAACAGCCAAAATGACAAATCATAAAACGGTACTTGCCAACCTGCTTTGCATATATCCATAGGTTTATTTTATACTATTTCCAAACTGTGTGTCTCACATTGAAATGTTATGATGAAATGCATGCAGATGGGGCCAAAAGACATGCTCTCAGGCAGGAGGCGGTAAACACAAAAAGCAAGCCTTTATAAAATAAACACAAGATAACACTGCAAGGAAACACACAAGGCACAAACAAAGCTAGAACACAGTATGGCACAACAAGGTACTTGGTCAAAATGAGGCTTTAAATAGATACAGAAGGTAACTGGGTTGAGTGGACACACTGGGTAAAAAGACAGCTGAAAGTAATAAAGGAAGTAAAACTAAATACAAGACACAACCTGCAAAAGCCTACCAGAATAAAGCTAACAGAGACGTATTAACAGAGATGCAGACTTAAAAGACTCAAAAGGATTCTAGATTAAAACTAAAACCTCATCTTAGTTTTATTTACTAGAAAAAGTGATATGAAGCAATTGCTGTGTTATTCCTTGTGATGGTGTAATATTGTCAGCCATATGTAGTAAATACTAGTTGCGTGTGTGACTGCACTCAGGTTGGAGCCACTCAGACACGAACCCAGTAAGAATGATTAGCCGGCTACAGCTCGCCTCTGCAGGGTGAAGTGTTATACTATTAACTCATGGTTCTGGTTTTCTGACCCACAGCTTCGTTTAGCTTTTAGCACTCTTATGAACCTTTTTTGGAAAAGCAGCAGGAGGCAGAAAATGTTTTCAGTGAAAAAAAAAACCTCTAAATTTTTTTAAAGGCAGATAGAGAGCTAGGAACTAACTATTGAAGGCGCTGTAACATAAAGCTGCAATAGCCACGGATTTCCCTCTAGAGACGAAAATCAAACGAGAAGGAGGCTGAATATTAGATGGAACCTAAAATGTGGTAACATTACAGCTCATTAAGAAGTAATAACATATCAGTTGTGTGTTTACATCTTGTTTTGCAGTGTTCAAGTGGTCAAAACATCAATTTTAAGTCTTGGCTTTTCATTTTTAATCCTGACTAACTCACATTCTGTGCTTTTAGGGAACCACTTTGGCGAGGCAGATTGGCGCCGTGGCCTATGCAGAGTGCACCTCAAAGTATTCGGAGAACAGCGTCCGCGATGTATTTCACGTCACCACCCTGGCATCTGTGTCCAACATTCATCGGCCTCAGCTCAAACACGCCGGATCACGCCACGGCCTCAAGCGGGTTTCCCAGCAGCCACCTCGGACTGAGATTCACGAGCGTCCGCCTGCCATTAGAAAGGACCGAGCCAAAAGCTGTGTGCTCATGTAGGACCAGAACCTACCTGCTGCCTGATCTGTGTGTGTGTGCTGACGGAGCATGCCACACATGAACTTAACTTATTGGTGAATTGTTGTCAGATTCTTTGCACTGCATAAAGGACGATGTGATAAAAGCGAGAACGGATGCTATCCTGAGGAGGTCTTTGAAGGGTTGTTTGTCCATTTTTAGCAAAACTCTGCTTTTTACTTTTCTTTGTGGCTGTGCGCTCATCAGGGGAGGACATCGTAGCGGCAAAAGCAAATTTCTTTAACGCTTGTACCTGAACAAGTGGACAAAAAAACAGATAAATTAAAAACAAGACACAAAATAGTGCATAGGGAGATGAAAAGGAAAAAAATATATATTTGAAAGATCGTCTTGCAGGAAGCAGCGGTAACCGTGCTGGTGTTGACCTCTATTATTGTTGTTTCCTGTTTTGAAATGCTCCTCTGTCTTCAAGTGTTTAAGCAAATGAAGCACAATACGATGCACGCAAAGCGCTCTGAGAAGTCTGTAAATGTCAGGGAATGAACTCTGCTCTCCCCGCTGCGCATAACAAATTAAAAATGAAAATCTGGACTCGTGGGCTGAGATGACACTAATTTTCTTAAACCACAAGTGCTTTTAATATTGAAAAACGAAATAATCACTCACCACATAATATTGTTGTGCTGTGTAATTACTGTTGTTCAAATAATCAACACTGGAAAGGAACGTCACAGAGGGCGTTGAGATGAATATTATGTTGTACATGTGATAATGAAATAAAAAAAAATCGTCTCTGCTAAGTGTTGGAAGATCTTTAATGTGACATATTTATCTGCTGGATGCTTGTCAAAGCTAAGAAACTGCACCTCAGTTTCAAGACATTTTCTTGCCCAGACAAGAAAATATCTCTCTGAAAAATAAAAAATCATTCTGCCTGCAAAGATGTGGCTTTAATTTTGAAAAAGGTGAAAAATAATAAATGAGACAAAAAGTACACACAATGCTTCGGAGCAGCGCAGACCCACAAAACCTGCAAATCCTACATTTCTGTAATCATGGGTCTGTGATCGTGGCAGCAGCTCTGTGAAGCAGTACTTCAGCACAGCAGTGCTTTCAGTTAAATGTGAACATGCTGACTCACCTGTATGTCGGTGACCTGTCATGTAAATGGACTGGCGCCTTTCGACTCTGTTAAGAATTCAAAGCTCTTTCTACTGCAGGTCTCATTTCCACACAATCACAAATAGATTCATTCTTTTATTTATGCTTACATGCACTCGCACTCTATCGGGGGCAACTCTGGGTTCAAGGATACTTCGGCATGTGGACTTTCCGAATGGTAGATGAACCTCTGCCACCTGAGCCACAGCTGTACAGTAGTGCTGCTCATCTACAGAAAGACCACATATGACAATTTGATGTCAGCAGGAAGTTTCTTGGGTAACCGTTCAAATGGTGTGGGCAACTCGGTCGTGGGTTGTCCCAGCGCTTCGCACACTTTCATCACACACGTGCAACTCAAACGCTCCTTGTGATCCTTTTTCACTGCGGTGTCTCCTAACCAGTCTGCTGCATGCTCTGCTACTTTCTACTACCTCCTCTCCGGGTCCCAGCATGCTACCGAAAGGTACTTGTGAGATATTGCAGTCTGGATCAAACTAGTGGACCAATCATGCAGTTTGCAGAGCTAACAGAAACAGACTACTCTCATTTCCAATTGTTAAGTCATGTTAAAACAATGGCTCTGACCTCCACATTTAGATAAAAGTCACCTTCTCACTCCAAGGTATAAAGAAAAAACATGGTCTCATCAATGTTTGTCCATGTTTGTGACTTGTGAGTGCAGATCAGTGAATAACCACACAGTATAACATGAATTTAAAGTGTAACCCGAATGTTTTCTCAAACAAGTTTCATTTGAAACAGTTACTGGAGTGGTTTTAAAAAGGTCTTGACTAAAAGAGGCATTAATAATGAAAACCTTGGTGTTTGTACACTAAATAAAATATCAGTAGTCTAATTGCTGACTCCTTAATGGCAGCAGCTATTAGAAACCTACATTAGTCTGAAATTCAGTGGCTATTTTGCACACACTTATACAAAAAGTTGAAATATATATGTAACATGAATACACTGTATTTCTTGAATGTAAAGAAAAAAAAATAATGCAGTTGGTTTTGCTGCTTTTATGAGCCTTGTAGTCTGACCTTTAACTGTTACTTTTGTTCCATTTTGTTTCCTGCCACCATGGATAAGGCCCCACAGCAACTCTCTGCCTGTGCGAGTACAGCAAAGTGACATTTTGCGGCATCACTGCCATGTTGCCACGCAGGGAGCGTTAGGTCACTCCACACGCTAGAGGCCAGGCCGGTGCAAACACCCTGTCGGGGGGAGATGATGTCCACACCAACGAACGGAGAGAAGAAAATCTGCTCAGTAAACTCTTGTATAATGATTCTCACTAATACGATGTAATTCTAAATAGAGTACATATGTAAATATAGTTACAATACTGGTATAGGTGTAGTAGTTTCATGCAGTATTGTCCTGTGGCGGCTGGACTCTGCCGGGGCTGCCCTTTATCACTGACTCTTTACATAACTTATATGGACAGATTTTCTAGGGATAGCAAAGGCAGCATTGAGTTCCCAGTTTGGTGGCCTCTGTATTACTTCTTTGCTTTGTGTGGAGGATGAAAGCTTGCTGGCTTCAGCAAATGCTGATCAGCTCGTGCTGGGAGTGCAAAGTGGCTGACATCAGAATTAGCACTTCCAAAAATGAGGCCATGGGTTTCAGCCTGAAAAGGGTGGAGCTCTTTCTCCAGGTTAGTGAGGAGCTCACCATCACATGTTGGAGTTCAAACATCTTGAAGTCCTATTCATGAGTGAGGGGAGGTTGGAGCAGTACCTGCAATGATATTGATGCTTTACCAGCTTTTGTGTGGTGAAGAGAGCTGAATATGCTGCTCCTCCAAATTAAAAAGGGCCCAATTACGGTGATTCTAGTAATCTGATTAGATTTCCTCCTGGACATCTCACAGGTGATGTGTATGAGCATACCAGGAGAAGACCCTGAGGCAATCCCAGGACATGCTGGGAAGATTATGTCTCTTGACTGGCTTGGGAATGCTTCAGTGTCCTTGCAGAAGAGCTAGCGGTGTCTGGTTAGTGCTGCCGCTGTGACCGAGACTCGGATAGAAGGCTTGTTAGAATTATAGCGTAAAAAGCGAGTAGTTTCTTTTATAATAGAAGGACCATGAGTAAACAGGAACTAATTAGATTATAATTTCGACTACACCAGCGAAAGCACCCCTCAAGGATCAGTAAAATCAAGTTAAGAGACCAAACCTGCAGGTTAGAGCCGCCTGCAGCCCCAGGCACTGTGTCAGCCTTTGCTGCTGTTTCTTTGATGCTGCACTCAATGTGAACGACGTCACGTAATAGGCTCTCCAACCTCTCGGCTGAAGCGAGTAAACATATTTAGCAAACAGTCATCTCTCCTGTCCTTGCAGCCTCACCTGGCTCTGTAACATTCCCAGAGGTGGGAAATAACAAAATGCAAATACTTTGTTACTATGCTTAAGCGAATTTTCAACCATCTGTACTTTACTTGGCTATTTATTTTTCAGATTTTTTTTTTACTTCCTAGATTTAAGAATAAATATTTTCTACTCATTATTTTTAAACACCTTGTTCCTTTAAACCCTTTCGGTGTAACACTACTTCCTGGACATACTTTCCAGTTCCTCCTGGGGAATCTCGAGGCATTTACAGGCCAGACAAAATACAAAATCTCTCCAGAGGGTTTTGGGTGTGCCTTGGGGTCTCCTCCCCTTTGATGCTGCCCAGAAAGGCTCCAAAGGGAGGAGCACAGGAAGCATCTGAACCAGATGTCCGAATCACCTCATGCTGCTCCTTTTTTTCCAAAAAAAGAGGAATGGCTCTACTTCAAGATCCCTCCGGATGTCAGAACTCCTCTATCTCCTCTGTCAGTGGTTTTATGTAAGACCATTATCAGCTGAAGATTTTAATTTGTGTAATGCTTTGGCTTACATCCAAGTTGCTGCTAAACACTCTTTGATATTTTACTAAAAAATAGAAATAAAAAAAATAGCTCTTTTTGCACTAGACAAAACAGAAAAAGTCATGAGATCACTAAAGTCAGCATGCTTTATCCTCTGGGAAACTACGCTGCTAACCTGGCTAAAGATTCCTGACTCGGGTGAAAATATCAGCTAAGCAAGCATCTGTTCTGCACACCAACCTGAATGGAAAAGGACAAAAAGCAGCATTTTCTTCTAATCTAAGGCGATGCAAATGGAAGCTGTGTGATAACAGAACAAGAGTGGCCTGTTTATGAGACCTAAATGTGTATCCCACCATTGCATGCACTGTTTTTGATGAAAGAGCACATTCAATAAAACAGAGTCCCAGTGGTTAAAGTCTGTATATGAGAAACTCATGCTTTACAAACCTGTAGCTCATGCATGAAATGTGCAGAATCATCTTCAGAATGACAGAAATTATTCATTTATGTCTTCTTCCCGAAGGAGAAAATTCCCTTTTAGCCTGTTGTTCTAGTGACGGCTGAGCTGGTAGGCACTCGCCCTGTTGCACGCAAGATAAAAAGTAACTTTCTCAATTATGTTTAGGGGTTCTGGCGTCAGCGTGATTGAATTACAGCTCTCAGGTAGGAGGATGATTACAATTAGACAAGTGGTTCTCAGTCCTCCGTATTCAGAGGCCTGCTGTTTCCAATCTAACCGCCTAATCAAAAGGCATTTATCAACTGAAAGTGTTACACTGAGGTAAAAATGAACTCTACCAACAGCCTCTAGGTTTTGAGGCGGCTTGCATTACACAAGTCCCTTGTGGAGTAAATTAGCCACATATAAAATAAGTCACACGCGGTCATGGGAAATGTTTTTATACAGTTATGAAAACTCTGACATGTAAAATCCATTATGGTTTCATGGGAAAGTATTTTCGTACACTTTTGAGGGAGACGGGAAACTGGTCGGGTGAATTGCTTCTCCTGCTTTATTATTATATGCACCATTATCTTGATACAAACACACTCTGCAGGGGGTCCATTTTTCATTTTAATTCTGCTATAAAGTAGCGCTGATCACTGACCACCGAAGCTCAACCCTTTTGCATCTTTAATGTCCTTCCTGCCTGCACAGTGTCAGTAGCCATAAAACGGCACCCTAATGCTCCGAGGGTGGGATGTGGCCGACAGGGCTGCTCTGTTATAAGTTCAGTTTTACTCAAATCTCTGCTTTTGAGACCACAAGGCTGGCAACAAGCATCGGCTACCTAATATAAGGCAACGCAATAACAACACCGGGGTAATGGCTGTCGAGTCAGCGGGATTCATTAAAAATGCAGGAGTCATTTAAACAGTATGTAAAATTGAGCAGATTAAAAATATATGTGCCCCGTGTCCACGAGCTGAAAGGCTCCATCTTTGCATCTCCGGCTCTGAGTAACAATGAAGGCAACGACTTTGTAAAAGCACACAGCTATGCAATGCAATACATGCAGGGAGCAGGTTTACAGTAAAGACTGTGTACAGACTCGTAAAGGCATCATTAATAAATGGTTAATTGGTAGTTAATTAAATTTTAGGTAAGTCAATGAAATTATACACACTTGGTTTGTAAAGAGAATCCAAATAATGTTCACAGAGCCTGTTAAGATATTTACTTTTGTTTTTGCTGCTTGTTTTTCATAACTTTTACAAGCTGTCTGGTTAGATTTAGATACCAAAAATATCCTTTTAACCCAAAGCAACGAGATTTCTGTTTGGACAAGTAATGAGGGAGACCTGCCAGGGACCGTTGCCAAAGGACAGCTTGTGCAGGAAGGAGGATCGTCTCACTGGTAAATAATAAAAGGCTTTATTGCAAAACAACAATAACCTTTCTTAATCATTAATGTATAGCAAGTTGTGCGCCGGTGTCACCAGCAAGGAAATGTTCTTTGCTCTTATCAGCTATGCTATCATGGATATTACTAAACTCACTGACCACTGCATTAGGTATACCTGTTCAGCTGTTCATTATGAAAATATGCAAATATCAAATGAGCCAATCACATGGCTGCCAATTAATACAAAAGTCTTGTAGACATAGATTGTGAAAATTAAACTGGATGAGCAATAAAAGTGGTTGAAAAGTGGTGTTGGTGACAGACTGTCAGACAGTTTGAGTGTTTCAGATCTACTGTGATTTCCCAAACAAACATTTCTAGGATTTACAGAGAATGGTTTGCAAAAGAAAAAGTGTCACTTTTCTGTATGACAATGTCATCTTGTCAGAAGTCAGAGGATGGCCAGACTCCTTTGACTTGCAACAGGCATTCAAATGACTTGTTACAACCAAGATATGCAGAAGAGCACCTCTGAACACGCAACACATTGAACCACATACGTAACAGCAGCAGAAGACGCACTCGATGGCACTCCTGTCAGATAAGAACTGAGGGTACAGTCTGTGAAGGTTCTCAGTCATCCAGGTCATCGTAGTCAAAGGAGCTTGCAAAGAAAAGCGTCTGGACTTCTTTAAGCTGCTTGAAGACGTTTCATCTCTCATCCGAGAAGCTTCTTCAGTTCTAAGGTCAAATGGTGGAGAGTCCCAGATATAAACCTAGTGGGAGTGACCCCACACAAAGGGACAAAAGGACCCCCTGATGATCCTCTAATCGCCTGAGCCAAGGTGTGAAACTGGCCCCCGCCTCTGTTCAAAGATGGTCGCTCACAGTGGACATAGATGGCTTCTTTCACTCCTCTTTCAAACCATCTGTCCTCTCTGTCCAAAATGTGAACATTGGCATCCTCGAAAGAGTGTCCTTTATCCTTAAGATGCAGATGGACTGCTGAGTCTTGTCCTGTGGAGGTGGCTCTTCTGTGTTGTGCCATGCGCTTGTGAAGTGGCTGTTTGGTCTCTCCAATGTAGAGGTCTGGGCATTCCTCGCTGCACTGTACAGCATACACCACATTGTTAAGTCTGTGTTTTGGCGTTTTGTCTTTCGGGTGAACCAATTTTTGTCTGAGTGTTGCTGGGTCTGAAATACACTGGGATGTCATGCTTGGAGAAAACTCTCCTGAGTTTTTCTGATACACCGGCTACATAGGGGATGACAATGTTGTTACGTCTATCCTTCTTATCCTCCCTCGCTGGTGTCTGGTCTTCTTTTCTGTGCCTCTTTGCTGACTTTAAGAACGCCCATTTAGGATAGCCGCAGGTTTTGAGTGCTTCCTTTACATGTGTGTGTTCCTTCTATTTTCCTTCAGGCTTAGAGGGAACATGTTCTGCCCGGTGGTGTAGGGTCCTAATTACTCCAAGTTTGTGTTCCAAAGGGTGATTGGAGTCAAAGAGGAGGTACTGGTCCGTGTGTGTGGGCTTCCGGTAAACTTCGATGTTGAGTTTGCCGTTCTCTTCAATGTGCACGGCGCAGTCCAGGAAAGGCAAACAGTTGTCCTTTGTGTCTTCCCTGGTGAACTTGATGTTCTTATCCACAGCGTTAATGTGCGCAGTGAAGGATTCCACTTCTTGTGTCTTGATTTTGACCCAGGTGTCGTCTACATATCTGTACCAGTGGCTGGGTACTCTTCCCTTGAAATGGGTTCCCCCGTGTCACCTATTGTAGCCAACCTTTACATGGAGGAAGTGGAAAGGAAGGCTCTTGGCTCTTTCGACAACAGAAGAGAAAAACAAGAATTTAATGTAAAGCACATTAAAGCATGGATCCATCCTGTCTTGCATCAATGGTTTGAGGCAGTTGTGGTGATATAATGACATGAGGGATATTTGCTTGGCACACTTTGGGCTCCTTAATTCCAACTGAGCATCATCTGAAAACCCCATCCTACCTGAGTAGTATGCTGACCTCTCTATACCATCATGACCACAGATTGGAAGTAGTCATCAGAAGATTGGAACAAAATCTCTGAGGAATGTTTACAGCACCTTATTGAATCCATGGCATGAAGAATTAAGACAGTGCTGCAGGCAAAAGAGGGTCCAACTTTATTTCCAGTGAGTAGTACTAATCACTGTCATTTTCACAATTAACTATAAAATAATTATTTACTACTGTTTAAATAAATATGCTATAAATATTCCTTAAATTTATAGTAATAAAACATTTCATTGATGGTTACTATGAAGCTTTGTTGACTTCCTGTTTGTGACACAGCTTTAAGGAGACAGTGTTTGTGCTGCAGCCAAGGGAGTCGTACCAAAATACAGTTTAAATGCTCTCGGAGTCAAGAGGTTAATGAGGATCACAGCGGCAAAGTGCAAAAGCAGACAGGACCATCACGGACAAGTGCGCTCGTTATTCACAGCAGCTTGACTGACATGGGAGCGCATGTAATGTGCACATGAACATCCGAATGACTAAAGCAGGTGAATTAAAGTCGATCCTGACAGGGTGCGTTACATTCACATTAGAGATCCCTGTCTGTGTCAGAGGTTCATTTTAGTGCATTAGCTCATTTGAATAAAAGCTTGAGTAAATCTTTTTCATTTGATTTTTCTTTTTAAAATCAGCTAACATGCTGTTGGTGGGTGAGTGTAATATCGGAGAACGTTAATCTAAGTTGTTGTGGTGGTTCTGCTGTTGTTTCTTTCACGACAGTGTACGTGAACAGAAGAATCTCACGCGACCACGCAATCCCTTGCCATTTTAAAAAAAATAAATAAATAAAAAATAACAATACAAAAAGCAGGAACGATCTCTGCGCTTATGCCAAATTTGGCTGGGGGGTAAGTTATTGCCCTCAGGTGTTGGAAGCAAATGGAAGTCAGCTTGTACATGTTTGCACACATGCACACAGATGTGCAGTTTCACAAACAAATAAGCACACAGAAATATTCCAGATGGTCAGGCAGATTGTTTCGTGCTAATTTCCCCTGTGAAATAGGAATATCTTTCACAGCGGGATACCCTGAACTACAGTGATGCATTAAGACTCAACAACTGGATGCATTCGTAAAGCAACCTACTTTTTACACAAACACCTATTCACCCATGCATCCATAATTCACTGTTAAAGAGGCTTGAGCACAGAACTGCATGCTTACTATTTAATTCCTGTACTATAGTAACCTCAGCACCTGCTCTTCCAGTTCTTATTCAAAAACTGAGAATTCAAATTATGCTAATGTTCAACTAAAGGTTTTGCTTTTTTTTTTTTTAAGTCTTGCACTTCGATGCCTTCTTGTCTGTTGGGCCACTATTGGGGCCTTGATTTAAATCTCTGGTGACTGCAGTCGGAGTACAATCACTCTTTGCCAAACACCCTGAATGTTTCTGTCAGTAATGATGCCTCAAAATTTTATCCATCTCAACGCTGGGGAAACCGTGGCCTTTATGATTGGATGGTGGCCCACTCGCCAGAAGGACAAAGTCCACCACTAAGATTTTGGTAATGTTTTTAACCAGTATTTGCATTTTGAATCTCACAAGCTCATTTAGTTTCTTTCTTTCTTTCAACAAATTGCATTCGATTAGCAGCAATTAACTGCCACTTACTTTTTAATACCTATGGAAGCAGTAAAGGTGTACTCACACACTGCTTCCACATCTTAGTTTATCCATCCATCCATCAGCATTTTAATCATTTTAAGACCTAATTATTATTATATCCTTTGTCATGTCGGGTGCTGTGCAGCAGGCAGGACGAAGGACCCAAATGCAGGATTCAGAAATGAAAAGTCAAACTTAAATCACAGCTTTTATTGCTTTTTATTGCTGGAAAAACTCTTCATTAACATAAGGAAACAAAACAAGAAACTCAAATCATTTAGGAAACAAGGGAAATCTAGAAAACTAAACTATGAACAGAGAACTGGAACCCTATCATGACACAGAGGTGAAGACACAGCATGGTGAGGGTACAACACAACACAGAGCAAGGAAAACACAGGGCCTAAATACACACTGGAGCAATCAGGGAATGGGAGACAGGAGGGAAACACAGCTGTGAGAAATCAGAACTAAAAAGACAAGGGGAAGCAAAACCAGACACACTGCACACAGGACAGGGACTATCAAAATAAAACAGGAAGCACACAACAGGCACAGACTAGACTGAACAGAGGGGACAAGGAACCCTGCCATCATTTTTTACCATTACTGTATAAAATCAGCCACTAACCTACAAAAATGTGCAAAAATCTAATTTCTACTCTCGTTACCTCCTTTTTAAATGTATTATGCAGTCTTGCACAGCAAAGGGTGATTATTTCTTTTATTACCTTTTAATTAACTTCAGAATTAGTTTTACTAACACAATCCAAATTGTATTAATTAAGGACTTGCATCCCCCGTTCTTCCTGCCTTGTTCCATGGACACATGTACTTGTACAGATGTGTGCTGGTTTTTAAGTAAAATGTGAAGCACTTTATAATTTTATCAGAAAATGTACTATTAAGTTGTGAGAAGGTATCTCACAGAGAAGTAAGCATGACTGTACATTCTTAATATTGTTTTTAAAAATGCTAGAGGCTTGAATTAAATTACTAAACTAAACTTTACATTTTCAGTTAGTCATGGGTTCAGTTTACTGCTGACATGATACTGGAAAATCTACTTTTTGTCACCTGGCAGTCGATAAAGAGGATTAGCTTTTCTAAGTGCCACTGCCCCTTTGTCTGTCTATTAAACTGACAAGACACTAAGGCTGCAGTTATTCAGCCAGCTGTACACACAATGGCGGTAAACAGTGTCGCATTGTGTGAGCGTCTGCCGTGTGCCGTGCTGTAACCCCAGGTCCCACACAGGGAAACTGAGCTGAATGTACGCTCGGCTGCAGCTCTGCACTGAAAAATCAGCTGACTGGAGGAAAGCAGCGTCCTGGCACGCTGGCGTCTGGCACCACACATCTGGCATTTAAAAGGCCTCAGAGCAAACAAGCTGACATTATTGTTTCACGCAGGCTCCTTTTCTATTTTCAGCCACCTGGTTTTTGATATCTGTTGTTGTCATAGCGATGAATGTCAAAGAATTCAGTATTTTTATTCATTCTGCAACCAACCGAAAGTCACAAATTCGCAACACAATGCAGACGTTGGCATAAATATTCTTTTCTCGGATGATTTGTTATTAATGGAATATAAATTCAATTCAAGTTAAAGAACGCGGTGCTGAAAATGATGTGGGCTGTGGACGTGGATATGCATTTCAGTCCGTTGAAGTTCATGCTGTTGCAGACTTTTGAGCCCAAAAACACCTATTATTAAGAAAACATAGGAAGGTACAATCACCACCACTTTGACCTTTAAGCAAACATCTATACGGGCTTGTTATATTGTGTAGCCGTTCAAGCAGACTCATGTCCTTGAGGCATAATTGTTTCCAGCTCAGAAAGTTGAGTGTGGCTGCAGGAGCTGAATAGGTTTTTTGTTATATCTCTGACCTTTAAACTCGCATGCCTATTTTCACGTTGATTACATTTTTCATCGGGCATGAGCTCTGGTTTGTTGTTACATCGATTACAGTTGCCACAGTTAAGACCACCAACGCATCCTGATTAACTGTGAGCTAGTGGTACAAGTGCAATATTAGGGTGCTATGCTTTTCACACGGACTGCATATATCTATATATAATGGGAATTAATTAGCCTGTAAATCAACAGTTTATGCAGCTATTCAACTCCTTGAATTAAAGCTGAAAGTTTGCTTTTGATTTTCATCCTGAATGTTTAAGTCTAATTTGGTGGCCTACAGAGCTGAAATTATGTAAACTACATCAATGTGCCTGTATTTAATTTCATTCACCTTCTATTATGTTTACTACTTCTCTTGGTATTTCTCTCACATCCCAGGCAGCCTGAGATTTTTTTACTAATATTTTAACAGCGCAAGCATATGTAACTTGTGTCCCCTGTCACTTATTGCTTTCCTCACACATCCTTGTTAAAGCATAGACGTACTGGTCCATAAGATGTTTGCCTCTGTACACCACCAGAGGGGATTTTAAATCGAAGAATTAAGATGTGATTAAAGTCGGGACCTTCAACTTTAATTCAAGGGCTTTAACAAAAGTGTAGCATTCACTGTTACATTAGAGTCCCTGTTTTCAGAGGCTCAGAACTAATGAACAAACTAGTTACATGAAAAAGAACTGTTTTTAATAACGGGATGAATATTTTCTGAGCTCCGTCAGGCCTTTACAGCAGCCACCTTCAGTTGTTGCTTGTTTGTGGGCCTCACTGTCTTCAGTTTTGCATTTAATAACTGAAAAGCTCTCTTTTGGTTTGAGTTCAGGTGGCTGACGTGACCAATTAAGAAGTTTCCATTTCTTTCCCTTCACAACCTCTTGGGTTTCTTTTGCAGCATGCTTTGGATCGTTAGACATTTGCTCTGTGAAGTGCAGGCTGATCAGCTTTGCAGCGTTTGGCTGAATCTGAGCCGAGAGTAGAGTCCTGTGCACTTTATAATTCATCCTGCTACTCCCAATAGCACTCACATGATCAATAAACACCAGTGACCCAGTTCTACTGGCAGAAATATATGCACATGCCATCACCTTGGCTCCATCATGTTTGACAGATGAACTGGTACGCTTCGAATTATCATCTTCCTCTTTTCCCCGCATACTTTTTTCATTCTGGTACAAGTTCACTTTTGTCATTAATCTGAAGGGTGTTTGTTGTTTTAAGATGTTTTCCGTCAGATCTCTCCTTCCTGTTCTTGAGTGTAAAGAGTGGTTTGCTCCCTGTTGTAACGCCTTTCTATTAACATTCACAAATGTCTCTCTTGATTGAAGACTTTTACAACAACACGCCTACATGTTCAAAGTGTTCTTGACTTGGTTAGAAATTGCCAAAGAAAGAACTCCACAATAATGCACTTGAGTTGTCTTCTGTGGCTTTTCAGGCTTCTTGTTGTTGCTGAGTTGGTCAGTGTATTAATTCTTTTAAGAATGTACCAGATTATTGGTTTGGCACTCCTGAAGTTTTTGCCTCTCTGTGGTGGAGTTATGTCTTGTTTCTTTTAGCCCAGTGATGCCCTCCATCACTTGTAGTGGCATTTCTCTGGGCTTTCCGTGTAAAATTACAGTGAAAAGTTTTTAAGAACTACATCGTTCAAAGTCCAACAACTTCAAGTATTCTGTATGCTTCATTTTTTCATGAACTAACAAGGGAGCAGGCCTCACCAGGTCATAAACTGCTCTTCAATCCAATTAAAAATCCTCGAAAAACAGGGTACCATGTATAAAAACACCAAATTTTTGTAAGAAATGGAGAAGAAAGCAGGCTCATGAAGTCATCTGTGAAATGTTTGGTTTATACTTTTTTTTTCCTAAGCAATAAAATTTAATTAAAAGTTAACAAGTCAAGTTGGTGCATCTATATTCCTTCACAAAACGCTGACACCACAGGAGTGAAGCGCAAAGCCGGCATCTATTTCCTTTAAATGCTTTGTCAGATTACTGTATCGTGGCAAATATTAGCACTTTAGTCTTTTTTATGTTAGTACCATTTTGGAGCAGCAAACTAAATATTTTAGACTGTTGATAAGATTTGAAAAGGAAACAAAATATTTCCTGCCCTTATCTGATCCAGCACAGTAAATCTTTTGTGCCATTTTATTCCCACACAGCGGCTGTTCAATAATGCAGAACATGTTGCAGTTTGCAAACCATGTTCAGGAAACTGAACAGGCATTGTATAGTCCTCATAGACAGCACTGACATTTGTGCTTTAAAACCAGAAGAAAAACTCAATTCAGGCCTCTTTAGTCGAGTACTTTATATACATCATACAATGAGAGACACAGAAATATGTATAACAGGTGGATATTTTGGAAAAACAAAAAATGGAACAGTTAAATTCCCCATAAGAGGACATAGTGAAGCCGTGGGAAGATCTCTGGGTTCCTTGGGTTATGTTCTGTAGCTGCTGTAATTTTGAAGGGTGTAGGTTGCAACTGTATCCAACAACCAACCACGGGTTACAACAGTAGCTTGTTTGGAAAGACCTGCAGAGAGGACAGATGTTAATGCCTTCTAAAGATAAAGTATTGAAAGTGTGAACACGCATGAAACAGGACATGAGTGTGGTGTAGGTGTAGGGTTAGAGCAGGTGAAATTCCAACAAAAAGCCTTTGAGGGCTTATAATGTCTCCAACTTTTACATCTGTATGATTAATGCTCTAATAACAGTAAGAGCTAACAGTTGAAGGAGAACCAGTATTCATATTTTAATGCATGAGGCTTGTATTACTCTACATTGTCTCCATTTTCAGCAAATGCCATGAAAAGATCTTCCTGCAGTGTAATAGTCCAGCTCTCAGGCCTTTCTGACTACCCTAGCCTTTCAGCAGCTAAGTCCCAAACCAGCTGCTACTGCTGAAAATATGGATCTAGAAAAACAAACAAACATGAATATATAATTTCATTTGTTGAAAGATGCCACATTCACTATTAGGAAAAAATAACACTGCATTTATCTGGGACTATTTTCAGCTGGGGAATAATTGTTAAGCTTTTATGAGGGGATGATGATGCACTTATTTGTGTGTAGCTCAAGTTTTTAATTGTATCAACGATATGTAAGGGGTTAGGTTCCAGCACACAAACCCTAACAGCTGTAGTCCTTTAGTGAAAGCATACACTTAGTGACCACCCTATTAGATACATCTTGCTAGTACTGAGTTACCTTCAGTTTGGCCATTCTCCTATGCTCTGATATCAACAGGGGATTTTTCTCCAAAGACTGGACATTCTCTGTTTTTTTAACCATTCTCTGTAATTCCCAGAAATGGCGTGTGGGAAACTTCCAGTAGATCTGGGACTAACAACTCTGCCGCATTCAAAATCCCTTAAAATAACCCCCGCTCCCCAACCCTCAATTCTGATTCTCAGAAATCCGACAAAACAAAATAACAGTCCTTAAGTCAGTGTTCTGTACTTACATCTCCAGATAAGGTCTTTTATAACACATATCTATAAATGCTGCCTTTACACCCATGAATTATAAAGGATGGGTGACTGAGAAAGGCAGTGATTTCAATCAGTGGAGCCCAAGCAGAGGATAGCAGACGATACATAGCGGTGAACGAGTGGAGGAACTGCTCGTTTACCTGCTCTATAGGTGCCAGAGGACATGGAAGAGAAAAAGCTACATTAAATATGTAGCAGTGCAAATTAGGATGCTATGAGGAGGGAAACGAGGTGTTACTTGCTCCCCTTCTCTTTCAAACTGTCAGCTCTCCTCATGCAACATCAGCCCCTCTGTTCTGTGGCCAATTTGTTTTGACATTCCCCACGCTGCAATCTGAAATTTACTCTTGGCCATTTCTCTGCTGCTCAACTCCCTTCACACATGCTTCCCTGAAAAGTCACTCTCCTCGCTCTTGTTGGGGACCTGTCTCATTTTGGTTGGCAGCATCTGCCATTTTCACCGTTCTGTCGCTCTCCAATTGGTCCTTACGGAAAAAATGCATTCGAAACCGCGCACTGATGGACAGACAGGTGCGCTGACATGCACAGCAGCCCCGGATGTCTGTGCTTGTGGGGAATATTCGTTCATTACAGTCAGTTTAGATACAAAACCTCACCCTTAGATAATCTCATACCCAGTCATCAATGTAATAAATTGATTTAAATTCAAAATTTATTTGGAAGACTGAATAGGATAGCATCGCTGTTAAAATGAAGATGTTTTGGGGATGGCAAACCTGCAGTAAGATCCACCACCATGCGGGTACACAAAAAAAGTTTTTAAAAGCTGCAAAATTCCCCCAAACTGAGCTTTTCAGCAGGGCATGAGGATGCTTAAGACCAGAACTGTGTGAGAGACTAACAGTGCAACAAGCAATGGGTCCGTATTAGGATACTATATCCACGTAAATTAAACTAAAGCTTTTTGAAAGTATGAAACTTCTTTTACAGTGTAACGTGCATCATTCAGAGAGCTAATGTGTTTTTGCTTGTGACGACACCAACTATTTCCTCCTGTAGTGGGTGTCATTTACTCTCTGTCTCTGTGGTGCTTTCATGGGTTATTTTTAAAGCCTAACCCTTTTGGCAATCATCAGTAATGTAACAAGATAATAAATAGACCTTAGTAATCTGTACTGGCTAGCACTGGCTAACTAGACACCATCACCCTTTGTGTCTCTACAATCAGATTAAATCTTTAGTTAATATTTGGTTAACTGAATAAAATACTTTTATTTTGAAACAAACAAAAGCTCACTGGTAAAATCTACTGTAACTCGGTCACAATAGATTATAAGTAATCAACAAACAGCCGGTTCCCAAATGATTGCCTTACACTTTTTCACATCGGCAGTCAATTTCGAGTAGCGGCAACCAACTGGTTGCCCGTTTTCAATCACAAGCCAATTATATAGGCCGTTTAGTGCAAGGAAATATGTTTCCTACAACTTCAGATTGATTGATGAAGCTTTGCAAACAACTGCTATTTCATTTTTCTTTTTTTTCTTTTTTTTCTTTTAAATGCAGCTAGATTGCCATCATGTTGTAATCCATCAGAGTCAATTTGCCCTGATGAACCAAACTCATCTGTGATATGTCTGGAATGGGACTCAGTTCCACTGGTTTCCATCGGTCCGGCTGCAACTACGTCACTATTTGTCACTAATTTCTGATCAAAACGAAGTAACGCAGGTGGACTGTGAATGTAAGCAGCTATTGTGAATATAGCCGTTTCACACCCATTTCAAACCCAACAAGCTCTTTGCACACTGCTGTAATACACTGCAGAGACTAAATCATCAGCTAAATTAACTGGAATGCTAAATACTAGTTACAGAGAAAAGCCAACTTTCAATAAATCTATAAATAAAACTTTGTAATAATTAAGAACATTAAGAAAAAGAAAAATGTTTGTCTCCTTTTCTTTTTAGCATTTGAGCATAATATTAAAAAACAAAAACAACTGACTCCTTGGCACAAACTCATTTTGTAAGGTAAAAATCTTTTCCATCCATTATTTGCCTACAAAATGTGTCATCACTTGGTGCCACTTCTTTGTTGCACCATATCAAGGCTTATGAAATCTCATCTTATATAATAACACAAAACTATATTAGTACACTGTGTGTCACACACAATTCTTGTCTGTCTCTGTAGTAGCCCGAACCCCTCGGTGAGGCTGTGTATGAATATGTAACCTCTTCACGACCTCTGCGTGTGGAAGCATGTAATAGACTATTTGCTTGTGAGAGAGACAGAAATAAGCCAATTAGGTTCAAATAAAGTGAGTTATGATCAGATATAAAAAAAATTAATTAATTAAAAAGTGAAAATGTATTTTTATTTCTAGCCAAGACTCACTGTTGTAAGTTGAAGATGATGACTCTGGTTTAGGCTGTACAATGACGAGCTGCCGGGACTTCTGCGGAACAAAAGGAGTAGAAAAAACAACAATTTCTCATCATAAAACGAAGCACAAATAGAACAAACAGTTTAGTACTTACAATCAGTCAAAATGTTAAAGCGCAGTATTTTTATCCTTGCCTGTCGATCGATCTTGTCAGAAACTTTCTAAATGACTCACGGCTGATTAAGCAGCGACTGTGATTACTGCATCTCTGACTGTCAGTAATAATAAATGTTGCCTTTTTAACCATAATTAGTGTCACTTCTGCTGAACAATTCAGCATTAATGTGTCATTTTCAAAAATGAAATTAAACCCAGGAGACGAATAAGAGGCACTAATGCAGCTTTGTGAGACAAAGAGTTGCTCTGGGAGGCATCTGCTTTACCGAATGCTGCCTGACTTGTACCCGTAATGGAGCGCATCGCGGGGATCGTAAGTGAAACAGAGACATTAACGCTGAAATTTCATATACAGGAATTTTTTGCCTTCTCCCTCCCCTCACCCCGAACCAGTCGTGGCAGATGGCTGCCCCTTTCCTGAGCCTGGTTCTGTTGGAGGTTTCTTCCTGTTAAAAGGGAGTTTTTCCTTCCCACTTTTGCCAAGTGCTTGCATACAGGGTTTTTTCTTTATTATTGTAGCATCTTACCTTACAGTATAAAGTGTAAGTCATCCTAGCTCTAGTTTTAAACCAATCTTAAGATACATTTTGAAGTAAGAGAGGAAAGCATGAATTTAGAACAGAAGTGGCTCTTTGCGGAGTTTATAAGTTGAGCGGCTGGACACTCTTACCTGTTTACCATCGAGTAGAAGTGGATCTTTCACTACAGCGGCTCCACAGAGCTCCACCATCCACTCCATTTTATCTGTCGGAAACACATGAAAATGTCTATTTCAGGAAAATAAAAGATGATCAGATCTGCTTTTACTGCCTCTAACCCCAAGGGGACACACAGCAGACCCATTTCAAGCTAAGCTTTACTTTGATCAGATGGACAAACACAGGTCAGCGGTTCACTCGCTGCTCCAGATTCATTTGTGCAGTTCACTCGGTCAACACACATTTAACTTCATTCAGAAAACTGTGTTTATATTCCAGCAGCTCACAGGAAATACCACAAGTGCCATCAAAAAGATAAATCAACAGCTCCTCTTCCTGGGTACGTTCATTCATGTCAGGAAAACACTGATGAGCGTCTTCTGCGAGCTCTAGATAACATCAATATGTATCAACCCGAGTGGTTAAATAATGCATGAAATCCCAGAAGAAAACAGCTCCGTGTTTGTGCCATGTTTAAAAAAAAGAAAAGAAAGTCTTTTAAACGACTCACGCTAGCTAGCAGATGTCAACCCATTAGCAAAGCTTCATCGATCCAGCAAGCAGCGGGGAGGATGCGGCAGGAGCACTTTTAGAGCCCCAGGAAGAAGGAAAATGAAGAATGCTGCCTTCAGGGGTTTTAAGCAACGAGGACCCCCCTGAGACCTTCAACCATGATCTCTCTCTCTCTCCATTCAACCATGTTGAAAGGGAAGAGCCAAGAATTATGCTGTATGAAGGGCAACCGAACTGCTTATAAGCTTGTGTTGGGAGGTCATAAACAGTTTAAATCCTTGGCACCAAAGTTATAAACCTCTTACAGAAACTGCAAGAGCATTCTGGAAAAGGAGTCTTGCAGACGACTTTGTCCATGGTTGGAAGCTCATTTCCACTTTCTGTTCAGAAATAATTTCCAGACTCCATAGCAACTGCTGTGCAATGTGACAAAACCACACCAAAAACATCTCACACGACTCCTAAGTACGTATTCAACCCACCCACACGCTGGAATCACTTGTCATTGTTCTCCAGTGCTGAAATGACAGAGGTTAAAAACAGCACAGGTTTCAAGCTATTCTCAGTGTCAGTCAAAAGCTGTGTGAGCTACTTTAACTGTCCCTCTCCTTATTGTCTTCTTTCTCCCGTGTGTCTATCAGAGTCTTGCAGGACGGAGGCATCAATAAGATGGAATAAGGGCGGTCGAGAACAGTATTTCTTGATTGAGAAAGCAACATTGCAAACAGCAAGATGGAAACAATGCAATAAAACACCACCTGAGGTTTTCAGACAACTATAAAAAAAGAAAGTTTTAAAATCTTTGTTTTTGCAGCCAGTAATTTGAGGCACCATGTGGGTGTTGCTTGCCCTGTGGTGTTTTAGAGCTTTGTTCCTGAATCAACCGGAAACAGAAAATAGAAATAGAAAAGTGGAGATGACAGTTAAAGTTTGCATAAATTTGAATGTGCAAAAGAAAAAGAAAAAAGATGCAGGTTCATTGCACAATGAAAATTCAAAGCAGAGTCAAAGTGTTTGTGTGTGTTTTTTCTATCCAGGTATGTTTTTACTGCATTGGCAGTGTGTTTAGGATCACTGTCATACTTAAAAATGAAGTACCGTATTTTTCGGAACATAAGGAGCACCGGGTTATAAGGTGCACTGTCGATGAACGGGTCTGTTTTCATACATAAGGTGCACTGGATTATAAGCGAAACAAAACAGAACTTTACTCAACTCATTCTTCTTGCTTCCTCCACTTCTGCACCATTGATTCGTTAATGTTGAATTCTCTGGCAGCTGCTCTATTCCTATGTTGTTGCAGTATATTAATGACCAACTTCGTATAGTGGATGAATTATCTCAGTTGTTCTCCTGACTGAAGTTTGGTCCGTTTACATCCTGCCATGTGATTGCATTTGTCCCTAACCATCAGGAACCCTCACGTTAACTTTTATTGAGTGGAAAAAAGTTAGCATTCATTCTCCAGCTTCACTGTGTTTATATTATGCTAACACAGCTGCGTTGCTTGCGATCACGTAACACATCATTATATACCAGCTAGCCCAACTTCAGTAACCCTACAAACGTCACAGCTGTTTAATTTTCTGTCTTTATTTATGTTGGAAGTGACAGCAGAGCTGTACGTTTGAATTTTTTTCAGAAATCTCTCAGTCAGAACATGCTATATCATGTTTAGGTGGAAACTAGAGAGCTAACTTCCTGCTAATTTCTAACTCCATTAAATTGAATACATTCTGTTATCATGGGTGCCTGGATGTTAAACTTAATTGTTATACCTGGTAAAGATCATTTTATTAAAGATGAAAGAATTTAGACAGTTTTTTTCTGTGATGCCGCAGTGTTTGTTTGACTTTGGGACCTGAAGAGGACGGAGTTTTGGACCCAGATTACTTTGAGTCCGCAAGGCTCCTGACTACGGTAAACGTAATGCTCCGACAATCCATCAAGCGGTGCGGCTTCGTAGCTTACCGAAGTCGTACTAAAACATTTTTGACAGATTTTTGAGCGCCCTGTGCGACATAAAATTGGTTCGAGGTCAGTAAGCAGAATTCATACATAAGGCGCACTGTCGATTTTGGAGAAAATTAAAGGATTGCAGAAGTGGAAGTGCGGAAAATATGGCCCCAAACCATCACAAAGCCTCCACCGTGCTCTTTGGCAGCAACTAATGAGGAGTGGTTTGACACTTCTGCACAGTGCTGTACTTTTTGGCCACTCTGGAGCATCTCTAACAGTGTTAGAGATATATATCATAACACTGCCTGGTTTGCATGTTCAATTTTAACCCTAAATTTACTGCAGTACACAATAAGCTTTCTTTCTGGAGATCTTATGTCACATCATGTTTCTTACCTGCAGTCATGTCTGTAAAAGGCCCCTGGAAGCAGATGCTGAAGCCCTTCATGAGCAGCTGAAAACAAAAGGAAGACTTAAAAGAAGGATAAAAAAGCTGCTTTAAAATGTTTTCAAAAATATGTAGAGTAAAGCAAGTAAAGAGGACATTTACTCAGTGGATTTAACCTTCAAACAATGCTCAACAACACTGGATGAGAGCAGCCAACACTGCTATTACCATTACAGCTGAGTGTGTTTCTGAACTCTTCACCTGTGTAAAGGGTTACAGTGGTAGAGCTGAAACACCTCTCCAAGCATATCCTGCAATTTACAACATCTATTCCTCACTTACTGGGTAAAATAAAGCCTTGAGACCTCGTTGATTTTTTGCCCTCACTGTAATACATTAAATGAAGTGATGAGTAAAAGAGAACTGTGCAAATAAAGCTACCGTCACCGAGGTAATATCACACTTAAAGGAGGCAAAGAAAAACGAGAGGCTCGACACCAGGGACGCTGTTTTATCACACTCAGGGTCAATAGGCTTGCTTGAAATGGGAATGTAAACTTGTTTCTTTGAACTATGATAACCACTGAAAGGAAACTCATGACACGGCCTCATCTACAGCGTGTGGCAGGATGGAAGTGTTTGAAAGATAAATGTCCGAGCGACAGGGGAGAGAAATACTAATTTCTCACGCTTCCCTGTACGTCCATAATCATGATTAGCCAGAGGTGCTCAGTGAGATGAAAAAGTGTTTCTGTTACAGATTTTTAATTTAGACAACAGCTAATGTCCTTCAGGAGGTATTAGAGTGTGATAACAAGCACACACAGGCACACACACTCACGCAGTTTCTTTGACTGATTTCCAGAGCGTTCTGGTGACAGACTCCCCGACTCTCCATTTCATCTGTTAGTCCGTTTGTCACACTAGTGCAGGTGACAGAAAGTGAATATGAACGGGACAATCTGCCTGGCTCCATCAAATTGCCGGCACGGCGCACATGCCACTTAAATAAGCCTGAAATTACTAGCTAATTCAATTAGCAGAGGTTCTTCAAAGGCAGTGATACGGCCAACATGACATCTAGCCATTTCTAATTTTCCCCCTCAGTGGCAACAGTAGTGGTCCTGCTGGCCTTACACCAAGGGGAAAATTACAATTAGCTCCTCACAACAGGGTCTGAGCTAAGAGGCTGGTGCAACACGAGGAAACAAGTTCAAGTGCTGCTTGTAATTGGGCCATTTTATTTGATTTTCCTCTCTGAATCACAGACTATTCTTTGTGGACTAACACTGTGCTTTTAAAAAATACGAGCAGTGGTAACTGCCGATAACAGCAGGAATTAATGCGCCGATTTGCTGTTTTTGCTTTGTTTTCCTAAATAATTGTTGTGTTCTAAAACAAATTTGCTTCATCCAGTCAACATGTTGACATGCTGCAAAATCTCTATAAGCTACAGTAAAACAGACTGACAGAATGGAAAGGCATTGGTGGGCCAATGAACTGAACAGATGAAGAAGATGTGCATCTTCGTGGATATATAACTAATGAAGCTTTGAGTATTTTAAAGGCAGATTTAGGGAGGAGCAATATAAATGTGGCAGAGCCACGAATCCTGTGGTGCAGGATGAAGGTATAGCTTAGATTTTCAATGCTATGTAGATGATACCCAGCTTTATTTATCCATGAAGCCAGAATGCAGTGTGTCTTAAAGACATAAAAGCCTGATGACCTCTAAGTTTGTGCTTTCAAATTCAGATAAAACGGAGGTTATTGTACATCGTCCCTAAAAATCGTAGTAATCTGGTATCTTTACCTTTTCTAGACAGCATTATTGACCTCCAGTAACACCGTGAGGAAACTCAGAGTCTTTTTTAACAATGATATGTCCTTCAGTGTGCACATTAAACAAATATGCAGAACTGGTTACTTGCATTTGTGCAAACATTAGAAAATAGAAATAGGGGAGGAGAGAACTCAGTAGGTAGAGTGTTTGCCCCATGATCGGAAGGTCGGGGGTTCAACTCCACCGAATAGCTCCCCTGAGGTACCCCTGAGCAAGGTACTGTCCCTACACACTGCTCCCCGGGCGCTGGATTGGTGGCTGCCCACTGCTTCACTGAGTGAATCTGTTAAATGCAGAGAGAAATTTCCCTACAGGGGATTAATAAAGTATACAAAAAAAAAAAAATACTGTCCCTGTTTGATGCTGAAAGACTTAATTCATGCATTTATTACTTCTAGGCTGAACTACTGTAACTCATTATAATCGGGCTGTCCTAAAAGCTCCCCAAAGACTCTTTAGTTGTTCCAAAATGCATCAGCTAGAGACTAACAGGGACTAGAAAGACAGCACGCGTTTCGCCTCTTTAGTGGCTCCCTGTTAAATCCAGAATCAAATTTAAAATCCTTCCCTTCATGTACAAGGTCTTAACTAATCAGGCCCCATCTTATCTTGCAGACCTCATAGTACTGCATCTCCCCAAGAGAGCACTTCGCTCTCAGACTGCTGGTTTACATGTGGGTCCTAGGATACTAAAAAGTAGAATGGGAGGCAGAGCTTTAAGGTTTCAGGCCCAGTTTGTTTGGGAGACAGACGGCATCTCTACTTTTAAGATTAGCCTTAAAACTTGGATTTTTAATAAAGATTACAGTTGGTGCTGAATCAGGTGACCCTTAGTTAAACTGCACTAAGTCTAAGCTGCTGCGGGAATTCTTATCACGTACTGTTTCTTCTTCTTTTTCTTATTCACTCAGAGAACTACCAATTCAATCTCTGGTTCTCTTCCATAGTGTGTCTCCCTCCCCTCACCGTAACTGGATCACAGCAGGTGGCTGCTCCTCCCAGAGCCTGGCTCTGCTGGATAATTTTTCCTGTTAAAAGGGAGTTTTTTCTTCCCACTGTTTCCAAGTGGGATTCACAGGGAATCATCTGATTGTTGGGTTTATTGCTCTATTCTTGTAGGTTCTTTACCTCAGAATATAAAGCGACTTGAGGTGATTTTGTGCTATACAAATCAAACTGAATTGAATGCATTGCAGTTTCAGTGAGCATGCAAATTATAATATGCAATAATTATACAGGTAATATGATATAATGATCATCCAAAAATAATCTACAACTAAAAAAATCCTGTGGAGCTATAAGGCTATGTTGTTAACAATCAAGCACACATAGTAAAAAGCTATTGAGCCATTCATCAATACCATTTCTCCTCAAAAGTAACAATAATGCAAAGCCACATACTTGACCCTACCTGAAATCTTTGTTATGCACCTCTTTAACTGTACCTTTTGTAGCTGTACCGCTCTTATCAAAGTTTCAGAGTACTTTTAGATTTTCTTTTAAGCCTCAAGCTAAAACATCCGTTTTAAAGCTATAATATTAATTTTATGTGGCATAGGACTGCACAATTAACTGAATTTCAATCTTGATCACGATTTTAGCTTTCCACAATTAAATCAAGACGATCGACTGATATTGCTCCATCAATCGAATGCAAAGCACCGCCAGATCACTGCCTGATGATGTGGCTGCATATGCCAGTCACAGCTGTTCCCCTGGAGACGAAGGTTTTCTGGATAGAAAGTAGCACTATATTAAAAGACTGCTTTACAACACATAATAGTCCATTAAAACTAAATACGGATGTCTGGCACAGCTGAAACGAAGAGCTTGTCCCTCAAAGCAGATCATTGTGTGGAAACACTCCAAACACAGCAAATGACAAATAATATGCAAGGACTGCTGGACGAGGGTGCCTGCACTGCAAAGGAGCACAACTCACTGACTCAAGCCCCTGAAAACGCACCAAACAGTATAACAAATGTATGAATATTCATATTGTTGTCTTTTGTATTGAATTGTAAATAACTGGAGATGAGTTATTATTGTTTGTTGACAATCCATACCACACTTGATCTATGAAGCTTTATGATCAATTTCTATTTTTATTATATGAGTATATTTATCAGTCCCCTTCAGTTAATAAAGCACTCACATTACTGTCTTCAGTGGTCCGAGCTCTTGAGGGGCCCTGGTGGTTGGGCCCATTCACCACATCCCCTCTCACCTCAAACGGACTCTGGTTAAGAAGAAAGCAAAAAGACTCAAATAGGCAAACATGAAGCTCACAGTTAGCGTCAAGATTTTCGGCTCGGTTATTTTCTATTTTCATTTTCGTTTTAAAAACAGCCTAAGTGATTATTCAATCTCAGGACTGAATTTAAACACAGAGTCTGTTAAGAGTAATTAATTTCTTCCCAGAGTCAGGTATGCTCTTATGAGTACACTGAGCATTCTTCAATGTGACAGCAATCAACTTTTAATCGTAAAGAGTGCATTTCTGTGTTCATGATATAATGCTTTTTCTTTTTTCTTAAAACTGCCCCAGTGATGGATAAAATAACTTGAAATACCGATACTAAATGTAGCCTGGCTGGATTACACTGGCCTATCACAGAAGCAGACTTGCTAAAACAAATGGATGGCTAATCATTTATGGTGGTATATCACAGCAAGCCACAGCCAGAGATTCATCATGTGGCCTTAATTCAACATCGGGACAAACACAGATGTGACTGTAAGCCACCGCTGCGCTGATTCAACGAGCACGCGGGCGAGCGTACCTCATCTAAGACTTTCTTTTGTTTGAAGCACTCAGAAATCCCTACAGAGAGAAAAAAAGAGCAAAGAATTGCGAGCTTATTATCTGACACACAAAAACTTTACTGTGTAAATCACCCTTTTATTCCAGCCTACCTTTTCATGCCATGCTGTTTTTTTACATTTAAATTTAGACTAATTACTCTTAACTTATTAGTTAAGTTAAGTTATACTTACACTGGAAACTCAACACCCACTTCCTGCCTGCAATTCCCAGGAAGTATTTCAGTGTGCGCTCACATACCAGCTGTTCATCTGGCAGAGAGAGAAAAAGAGCAGACGCATGAAAAGAAATGCAAAATACGAGAGCTCTTTCATGAGGTGATTGTACAAATACACCTTACACACTGTAAAATTGACCAAGTATCTTTTAAGGCCTACAAGTCACAAACTTGGTAAGTATGAGTCCATGGAGCTATACGAGGGGCTAGAGATGCTCAGCTGGCTCCTTACTACCAACTGAGCATCCTTTGAATACCATGGCCTACCTGAGCCTTGCTGACATGTCCATATCTTTATGACCGCAGTCTATCCATCTTCTGATGGCTGTTTCTAGCTGTATAATGTGCCATGTATCAAAGCTTAAATAATCTCACAGTGGTTCCTTGAACATGGCAGTTTACTGTGATCAAAAGCTCCCCCCACAGTAACTAGATTGTAATCAAATAAAGCAATATGGCATGTGATGAAATGGGAGATTCACATCATACATGTGCTGCCAACCAATCTAACCCATGAAGAGTTCAGGCAGTTAAGAAGACAGAAGGAGGTTGAACGAAGAACCAGCGAGTTGTACCTAATAAATTGACCAGTGAGTATAAAGGTTATTATATGTTATTAAGGTTATTAACCGTCTGAGCTCTTGGACGCAACGCTAAAAGGTTTCTGTTGCAAAACAAAGGACAATATATGGTTATAACTTCTGCTCACTCTTGCCAGAAATTACTTTTTTAATATGTTATCATTTGCAGTATTATCATTATTACATTTAAATTTAATATGGAAATCCTGGTAAAGTGTTGTAAACAAAGTATAGTCATTCTTTTTCATTAAAAAATAAGATTAACTGATGCCCTATAGTTGCAGTCACACAAGACTTATTATCTCAAAGCAAATGTAATCAGTAGCAGTGTTGCAGTGCAACTCAATAGACATACAACACTTTGCGTTCCAAGTTATGAGTTATTTAGCTACTTTTTAATAAGCAATCAGTTAATTCTAACATTTTTCTCCTTTCCTCTGTTCTTTCTGTTGCCGCAAAAAGGATAAAGCCTGATGCAATCCAGCTGCTCTCCAACTAGTGTCAGTTACCATGTGGCTCTGCTCACGAGATTTGCAAGGAGCCATTTCTTCTAATATTTCAGATTTACGAGTGAAAAGGACAAGAACAACACCACAGTGAAATTCAAATTGTGTCTGGGTGATAATAAGTCAATAAGTCTTTCAGGCTCACAAAGAGCTCACTTCAAGTTTGAAGTAGCACTTTCAAGCTAAGAGCATCTTCACAACAGCTCCAAAACATCAACAGTTAGGTTTTAGTTCAGCGGAGTCTGGTTAAGTGGCGAGACGAGATGCTCCCAGTCTGAACTGGGAACGAGGTAAAGTCAGTGTACTCAGAGGTAGATTCACAGTAGACTGCACACACAGTACAACCTAACATGTGCAAAATGACTTAAACACGTTTCTTTTCCCAGTCGAGAATACTGTTACATAATTGCTATTAAATGGCATAAATCGGGAGACCTAACAACAAGAGGAAGCCAAGACAGATCAGAAGTCAGATGGTCTAACAGGTGAGTCAATACAATCGTGTCAGTGCATGCACAGGAAAAAATGTCCAACTCTGGCTCATTCTGATGATTTAAAGGAAATCAATCTGCATCTTTTCTTCTCTTTTCAAATCCGTGAAAGAGGCAGACAGAAACTTTTTAATCCAGGTAAGAGTCAAAAATGCCCATTACTGCCAGTTCTTCTGAGAAATGCATTTTAAAGGCTTTAAACTTATTTTCTACTAATGGCAGTAATATGAGACCTCCTGCTCCTTTCCCAAAATTTAACCATAAAGATCAAGAGGCCTACGATTCCTATTTTTAGTTGCCCAGGAAACCGCTGCAATTAAAAGAAAAAAGAAAAAAAAGGAGGACTTCTTAAAATGTGACAGTTAATATGGTGCTTTGGAGACAGCGAGCTTTGAAATTAAAAATAATCTATCAGAGAGGGTAATTAGCAACTAGCGGATAAATGGAGGAGAGAGTGTGTGGGGTGGAGAGAAACAGAGAGCTTATCTCCAAGGAGCGCTTTAAAAGACGCACGAAACAAGCTGTAACTACACGTAGAAAGAAAATGTCCTTTTCTAATTGCAAATGTTCTTTTAGAAAAAAAACACAAGAGCTAGAAACAACTAAAGTAATGAGGATTTAATTGCTCTGTTGCCTATCAAGCCAATTTGTCCAGTGGCTCCCTTTGACTCTAAAAGGAGAGCATGTGACTGTACTTACCTGTACGCATGATGACATGAGTCACTTCTGGTGTTACCTGGGAAACCACACGGGCACCAACTCTCTTGGCAAACTTTTTCACCATAATCTGTTGGCAACAGCGTCATATCAGTTTATTTATTCTAAAACTGACTACGTTTAAAAAGCAAACAAACTGACTGATTGTCTAAAAGGTCACCTGCTCATTTGGGCCCAATCCTGATGACACAAGCACCAGCTTAGCTTTGCATGCGTCTTTTGGAGGGCTGTTATTTTCTTTGTCTTCTTGCCCGTCGGACAGAGAACTGCTGTCCTTCTGAGTCTTAGCTGCTGAAGTTGAAGACGGTGTTTTGGAGACTCCAGTGCCTTTGACACCGACCCCTTTATGCGCAGACTTCTGCGCTGCTGGAGAGAAAAAACACAGGACACACAGTCACCTGACCTGACCCATTCCTCTTTCACCACTTTTGGTGATCCTTCATCAGAGATTAACCTTATCAACCACAGTCAGGCTAAATCAAACAGACTCAAAAAAAAACTGCAGTAATGTCAAATTGCTCCTTTATGTTCATGTGGTATTAAATGTGCAAATAGAATAATGAAGCTATCTGAAAAAACATGTTTCTACAGTTCACTTCATACCCATCTGTGTGTCACCTTCAGGCTCTGACGGGTTGGGTTCGGGAACACCTTTGCAATCAGATGGTTCTGGGTTTAGGTTCGGTCCCGCTTCTGGAACATCTTTCCTGCAAAACAGACGTGTCTGTAAGCTTGGCATGCATTGGTTTTAACTTTACATTTCCTGGATTTTTGACCTGCATGTACAGTACTGTGCAAAGGTTCTTTGTATTTCACTTCCAAAGAGCCAGATTCCATTCTAATATTTTAAGTGGTCTTCAGCAGTACTTTTCCAGACTTTCTAAAGGTCTATGAACATTTTTCTTTGGACCCTGGTTGCTATTTTTTCCATTCATTTTGCATTTGGTTTTTGTATCCAGTTGCGTATCCAGAAGATAATTGTTACACAATGTTGGATCTGTGGATCGCTGCATATTTGGGACGCACCGATTGTGAAAGTTTTGATTTCACAATCGGTGCGTCACAGAAGGTGTAACAAATTGTTACATTTGAAATTGTTACAAATTCAAATGTAACAGAAGGTGATTGTGTAACAAATTGTTACACAATCACCTTCTGAATTTGTACAGTTCTTCCCCATAAAACTGTATTTCCATGTGAGTTTTCGTATGTTTCAATAAATCACTGCACTTTTTCCCCCATCTCCTATAATATAATACACATACTACATATACACATATAAAGAAATTATAAAACTTTTGCACAAAACTGAATTAGTACCACACGTTTCGAGTGCCTGTTCCCCTTTGAATAACACTCCAGTTCTAATTCCTAGCAGCACTTTAAGTTTGCAGAGCGGGGCTGGGACAAAATATCAATATTTTCCTCATGTGATGAGACTATGATGGCAGCAAACATCAGTATTTTTATTAAAGCATGCAGGCGCTCTAAATGGATACCCAAGCCCATTTAAATGACCAGAGTCACTATTCATGTCTGCTGATGGTGAATCTTACCAAATGAATCAGGACAAAAATAAATAAATAAAAGAGCTAATGGGAGGGAAATGGTGAGAAGCGGGGCAGAGCTAAGTAACAGAACTGACATATCATTAAAACTGAACTCTTCTCCTTCAGTTAAACAGATATTGTGATATTTCATAGATGACTGCCTTGCAATGTATTGAGCAGAGCACTATATCATGCATGGTGCATTAGAATATCATCAGTTATCATCAGGATTCCCAACTCAACTGCACGCTACAGCGTAAATGTTGATCCAGGACTTGACAAAGAAAGAAAGTTGATATCAGTGACACATTCTTATATAATTTTCGGCAGAGGTATGCTTTTATTCTCCAAAATGAATAAAGTTGGTAAAGTTTCCTTCCTTTGTTTTCTTGTGGGTTTATTTCTTCACTCAAAGTCTCTGGCAGAGTGCCTGCGTTTAAATTACCTGCACCAGTTCACTGAAAACTTAGACTGCAGTGCCAACTAATCTTTCCAATTTCACTACTGCAGTTCTGGAATATGTGCTTTTTAATTTAGAACTTGTATAACCAAACCCCTCTGTGTTCTCATCCGCCATTTCTCCCACTCTCTCGCCCAAAGGACAGCACGTAGAACTCTGGGAGGCGAGAGGTTGTATGTGTGTGTCTGTGTGCGCAATCAGTCGCAAGAGATAAATTACTGTGGCGATGCAAGTTTCCCGCTAAGTGCTCTAAATGACATATAAGATGCAGTCAGTAATGACTTTTTTATTCTCCACAGCATAAGCAGATTCTGGGTTCATTAGTGAGATTATCTGCCTGTCCTCTTGAGATGCATCACCCTCTGAGAACCACCAACACACACGTACACGTGCCCGCACACACACACTCGCCAAATTTCTCCTTCAGTTACAGACTGAAAGAGGCCAATTACATGCTACTTACTCCAGTTATTGTACTGGCTAATATAGATGTATTGAAATATGGCTCCTTTTAAAATCTATAAACAATATGTAGAACCCTCTAAGGAAAGACTGCAGCGCGGTGAGGCGGACGTATTTAATTACTGAAGTCAGGTTTGAGTTCGAAGATTGTCACATGACTGGAGGCCAACATTAGGCGAGGTGATTGGTTAATTAGGCTGCTGAGCAAGCAAAGAAAACCTTCTGATGTTATGACTCATAATTCCTCCTGTGTCTTTCACAGATAGTGTTTTATTTATTTATTTATGTAGTTATCCTTTTTCACTTGCCAGCAAAAAGTTACAGGAGCTGCTCAGACACAAAGAGACGTCAAAATGTTGCTTTAACGTTAACTTATAACACAAAGGTACTTACACTCACACAAATGACTGGTATAAAATCAGACCGTCTAAAGCCTCGGCTGTTTTTAATCACCAGGTGAATACAACGGATTAAGACACCAGGAACTCAGGAAAACAAACAGTTAACATGTGGAACTGGTTTCTAACTGTCTAAGAGTCATTTAGCTGTGATATTATCTGTTCCTCTAATCATTTCCTGTATTTCCTGTAAAGACGGACTTAATGTCTTTCAGCTTTCATGAGGTCATGGTGGACAGGGGTTAAAATAGTGTTTATTTGTGGTTTTTGCATCATGTCTATTGTTTCAAGGAATAAGTTTAAGGGTTTTTTTTCCCCATAGGTAAAAGAAACTGAGCAAAATAAATCAGAAACACTGACTTTTTTCAATGCTATTGGGACTTATCTTACGACTTTTTGCCGATCTGTTTGTTTAGATTGAGGAGATCTTGTGAGGAGGGAGTAAAACTGATTGTGGGTATAGATATTTCTATGCAGCAGCACTGAGCAAGTCTATTTTTACAATCCTTTACTTGCCTGTCTGCGGCGTGCCCTGCGTCCTGGTCACGAGGAAGCTGTCTGTGAGCGTCTGGGCCTGCAAACACAATATTTATATTACATTTTATGACTTTCAATACTTCAAAAGACAGAAAAAAAGACTTTGTTTCGGGCATACTTCAGATTTTTGTGTTTATTCAGTTTCAATCTATCTACAGAATATTTCCTTTACAAATTGTCCAGCATGTTTTGGCCAATAAACGTCAGAAAAATTGTGAAAAATGCCCATCTTTATCTTACCAAACCTCAAATATATTTCGTTTACTACCAGGGGAAACTGACTCAGTCTTCATATGTATTTGCCTTTTGAGAGTCTGGAATTAATCAGTTTTGGATATTTTTCCTTCAGATGCTGTAAACACATAATTATCTACTCATCTTTTTTGTGAACTAATCTTTTCATCTCTGAAAATAAGCAGATGCTTATTATCTTCTTACCCATGTCTCTGGTGCTCTGATGGGTTTGTGGGGGGATTTCTTTGGAAGGACTGCTCTCTTTCTCCTGAAGCACCTCTGAGACCAGGGCCATCAGCTTCTCCAGCCTCACCAGCTCCTTCTGCATTTCTATCTTTTGCTAAAAAAGAAAAAAAAAGAAAAGAAATT